>NW_009259863.1:1022329-1027343 GCF_000687185.1 Egretta garzetta
GTCCTTCCTAAAATCACCCCCCGACCTCGCCATAATGTCAGGAGGCCAAAACAGGAGGTATGAAGCAGAGGGGCTAGCCAGAGGGCTGCCACTCTCATTGCTGGAGCCCTGTTTTCCCACCCTTCCACAACACCCCTTTTCCAGCAGGGACACAAAGCAACCGCTGGGACTGGCACATCAATGCCCCTCCCCACCCTCCACCCCACCCCAATATTGCTGTGAGATTCAGAGCCTTCGTCTCCCAGAGCCAAGGCTGCCCAGAGAAGGGGTGCAGTAGCAGCCCACGGCCCCTTCACAAGACTCCCAGCAGGTCAAAACAGCATGTGCTGACTCTGTGCGGTGCCTCACGTCTTTGGGCATCGCAGCCAGAGGGTTCACCCTGAAGAACTGCATTTTTCCTTTTGGTTTGGTTTTAGCTTGTTGAGGTCTGGCCCAGTTGAGACCAGGTGTCCTGGCCATGGTAAATGTCCTGGTCTTTTAGTCAGGTTGCCCTCATGCCTTTGGAAATGTTTTCCTTGCAAAGTCAAGGGATTGTATGAAGAGGGCCAAGATTTTGTAGTCAGGTGGTTGCAGTAAAGAGCTGGTGAGGGGGAGGGCCGTTCCTGGCTTGCCACCTGTGGGCATTACTGTAAGTAGGGGCTGAAAACAGATGGATCCTACTTATGAAGAGTCTCAACAGTGCTCAGCAGAACTATATGCTGATGGTTACACCAGTTTAGATATGAAAATGCAGTGCTCCCTGCCCTGAGGGAGTGTGCATTTTCTCCAGCCCTTTCGCCTCATCTAGAGGTGAGCTGGAGTGGAGAGCAAGTCAAATGAATGTGAGTATCGAGGAGAGCCGGCAGCAGGACCTATGCACCGGTGTGGGATTCAACCCCCCCTCCAAGAAGCACCTACCTTCTTTTGGTGGCCGTTTGGCTTCTCTGGTGAGGTTGCAGACCTGTGTGGTTTGCAGCTCCTGGGTCAGGCAGCCCTCCGTCTGCTCGTTGAGGGGCAGCACCACGTTATTGAGCAACACCAGGGACTGGTCGTCTATTCCCCATTCTCCCAAATGCTGAGGGCAGGTGCATTTTGTATACATGATCCCACAGGACTCGGTTCTCCCGTTTTCGGATTTCAAGCAGCTCTCCAACCAAGTGCATAACACATGGCACCCAAACTGGCTTGGGCTCACCTTATTCAACACCAAAAACTCAAAGAAGGATTTTTGGTCGTCTTCTTTTTTGTGTAATCCTGGGAAATCAATAGGATAGACGCGGCGTATCTGAATAAAATTCTTATCATACTGCAGAAATACAAAAGCATTCTTGGAATCGCAGAGCTGCATTATAGAATGGTTATTTTTTAAAAGATCCTTTATTTTTTCATGGGAAAAATGATCAAACTGATAAGCCAAGAGGGAAA
Source organism: Egretta garzetta (assembly GCF_000687185.1). Lineage (NCBI taxonomy): Eukaryota > Metazoa > Chordata > Aves > Pelecaniformes > Ardeidae > Egretta > Egretta garzetta. Next base: position 1,023,734 of record NW_009259863.1, read on the forward strand.
AGTTGGAGCAGCTGAAGTCCTTTTTGGAAAATTTCAGGTAAATACTATATTTGGTTGGATCTGGATTTTCCAGCGTCCAAGTGCAGTTTGTGAAGTTTTTAGGAAACATTTCACTTACAGAATACGATCCATAAATGACCCCCTTCACCAACGTGGAACACCAGAAGTCTTGGGCAGCATTAAATCCAAACATAACCAGTAGATAGGTGGAAAATATATAAATCAGCAAATTACGAACAGCCTTCATCCTATGTCATTTGGCCTGCAGGAGATGAAATGAAATAAAAATGCAAGTAGAATTCTTCACGCATTGAAAACCAAACTCCTTCCAATATTCGAGCCAGCTGTTTTCAAGCTTGCAGTTAGAGCCCCTTTCAGAAAGAAGGGCAGGTAATTTTTATTTTATAACGCAAGGGCCGGGTTTGCTGCTGTGTGCACAGCGCCATCACGTGGCCATCGCAACAGCCAAGTCTTCTACAGTCAAATTAAAAAACAACATCTATTAGATTATTAATAGGAATGTCCTCTCCTGTCTATGATGTAGTCATCATGGCGTGGACTAGAACTGCTCAACTTAGGTAAAAACCTAGACGCCTTACCCGACAGACCAAGAAAAGGGCAATCGATTTATTTATTCCTTCAAAAACTAAATAAGTAGTCTGCCATTGTAATATATACGCATATAGAATACGCACACGCAGAATTTCACCGGGATAGGACAAGAAAGCCCGTAGCATCTGTTGTTATATATTATTTCTCTATTAAGTCTGAGAAGTAACTGTGAAGAATTACAGCCATAATTTAAAAATGCACAAATTATTATTTGTTACAGATGGAACATTATCTCCCATATGCCTACATGCCTTCACAGTGGCCACCTGGTATATAGAGGTCTCTATAAAAAGAAAACCTAGGCAGGAAATACAGAGATTAATGTATTAATACAATTCTGAGACTACTGGAGAAAGAAACAAAGATAGACAGATGAAGCTAGTGCTGGTCTGACACTACCGCTAAACGCCAGCCTTTTAAGATAATCATTTCAATCTGCTACAGCCTCTTAGGATATACAAAAATGGATCACTGTATTAGTATCTACAACCAGTATCTCTAGATAGCTGCCAGTGCTACAGAAGGATCTCTGCACTTAGTGGACTGCACTTGCCCTCTTGTTACGAATATCTTGTACTGTCTGATTAGCTGTGTTTTGCAGATGTGCGCTTGAACGATGAAAGACATACTACATTTTCTCTGCTAGCATCTCCAAATAAAGCTGCTTTACTGCACCTGTCAACCGTTACAGCCTCCACATGCTCAGTTCTCTTAACAGTGGCCTAGGTTAATAAAGCGAACCTTAGTTATATTTACCTCTGTACCGTTATCCAAAAAATTCAGATTGAACGTTTTCAGCATTAACCTTTCAGAAGTTGCTTATCCCTTGCAAATGAGCAGCTTTTCGCCTTCTGCTGTCAAATGCAAGCAGGCAAGAAGTGATGCCAAGCTAATTTCAAAACTCTCTAGGTTGCATGCAGTCTCTTCCACTGTTGCTCTGTACGCAGAGGCAGACACACACACACAGGCACCGTTACTGAGTTTTGATGTGTGTCTTTGCCTAGCTTTTCATCTCCTCACCAAACAGCAAGGCATCTTCTGTCTCCCATTGCGTAACACACAGCAAATCACCGGATTAAGCTCCCTTGAAGAGATTCTCGTACCTCCTAGATTATAATTCAAACTCTGAATCTTGAAATGGGCAAAGCAGCACCAACTCTGACCCTCTTTATAGTGGAGGTTTAAAAAAAAAAAAAAAAAAAAAAAGAGCAAAAAAAAAGAAAAAGAAATAAATAATTCGGTGTTATTCCAGGACACGCCAGGGCCTTCCCCGTTGGCAAAGGCGCAGGAGCGCTGGGCTCTCAAAGCGCCAGAGCTGCTGCCGGGTCTATCCACACGGTCGGATTTTCTCCTTTCCGAGCATCTATCTCAATGAATAACACGGTCCTCCTTCTCCAAACAGGGTCGGTACAGCATTTAAGGTTTTTAAAAAGAGAAACTTATCAGGAATTCTGGATACAATTTCCCCTTTGCTGAAGCACTTTGCAGGCAATGCAGTTCTGCGCAGTGTTATTCAGGATGGTGTAGGCGTTGAAAGCCAATGTGACAATAAGTGTCTAAATTAGGAATTCCACCCATGAAAAAGGATTAATTTTATAATCTGGAACGCAAAAAGGGGACTTACTTGCTTTTCTGTTTGAAAAGGAAAAAAAGCCTCCGACTTTTCCCATCCTATGTAATATTTGCACTAGAAAAATAAAGACGTCTGCAGTGCTAGGCTGTTTTCTATGAAGAAATGTAATCGAATAGCCCTCATTTTAGTTGTGCGTTTGTTCATGCAAGGCTACTGAAACACAACATCGTCTTCATCTCTCTCCCTGTGTGCATTACACACAGACACACACACGCACACACACCCCCAAACTGAGTGTGCCGGCAGCGTTTCGTTCAGTTTGCAGTATTGCTAAATACACGAGTGAATCTGCTCACTGAAAGGATTAGGCGCTCAGATTAAAAAGATCTTTCTTCTCCATGGAGGAGGGAGTTAAAGAACGGCCACAGAGGCTTAAGGTTGCCCATTTGGGAAGGGGGAGAACCCTTTTCTGCTGAAAGCAAACGGGCACTTAGTTTGGATATTCCCCAAACTGATTTTCTAGGTGACACTGTAGTTTAGCCGAACATAGACGGCGCCATCACTCCACTGATTTTTTCCCCCAACAGAAGACCCACTGACTTCTCTTATTTTAACTTCCTATTAACCTAACATCCACCCCCCCTCCCCGAAAAAAAAAAAAAAAAAATTGCCCCAATCGTGCACAAACCTCAGGTTTTCTCCGTCTCGCTGGAAATTACTCTCCGGGAAGCAGACCTGTCGCAAAACGGACTTCTCTAACTTTTAAACTGCAGCGCTGAAGTAAATGCGGAGATCATTTTGGCTGTGCTGTCTCTCTATCCTTCAGCAACAGCCTGTCCCCCTCCTCCGCCGCCTCCTCCCCGGAATCCCAAGATAAAAGCTCTCCAGCCGTAATCCCTGGAAATGGGAAATGGAAATGCCCCGGGCACCCTTACCTTCCACTCCGAAAGCTGTCAGGCTATTTCTCTAAAACACTAGCACCACAGGCACACGTCCCAACAACAGTGATGGAGAGATTCCCCTTCTGTCGGAAGCACCGTTTCCCATTTTCCCCGGCTCAGGTTCAAAACCAAGATTAAAAAAAGCAGAAGAAGATAAAAAACGCAGCGAGAAAACCCCCGCACGCCACACACACACCCCACCGAGGAAAAAAAGCAGCTTTGGCTCCGGATCCACCAAATCCAACCACATGAAGGGAAAGAAAAAAGAAAAAAAAACACCAAAAAAACCCCAAAAAACCACCTCAAACCAGTGAGACTGCAGGGGGGGAAAAAAATGGAAGTGGCTGAGCAAGCGAAGCTTTTTGGTTTTTTTTTTTTTCTTTCTGGTTGGCTTTTCTTTTTTTTTTCTTTTTCTTTTTTTTTTTTTTTTTTCTTTTTTTTTACTTGAAACAAAGTCTCAGCACAGCACCCCGCTGCCCGGCGG
>NW_009259863.1:1028086-1028365 GCF_000687185.1 Egretta garzetta
CCTCTTGTTCGTTCTTCCAAAGCATAACCCCACCGCCGCCCCCCCGCGTCGCAGCCCCACGAGCCGTCAGCTCGGCACAGCGATGCAGATTAACCGATACAGGGCTCCCAGGATAAACCCTTTCAAACTGCCGCCTGCCTTTGACTGGAAACAATAGCAATTTTCTCAGCGAGGCTGCAATTAACGCCGTATTTGTTCCCTGCCAACAGATAAGGCTGTGCCCGGATCGTGGCTGCGTTCATTCCCCCGCCTGCCGCCGGCCGGCCGCTCGGCACGGGG
>NW_009259863.1:1028761-1031487 GCF_000687185.1 Egretta garzetta
CAAAGCCTCGCCCAGGCTGTGTTGTCCGGCTCCCCCTTACAGCCCCTCTGCGCTTTCAAAGTTCACGTGAAACATGACTGCGTGGTTTTGAACGCGCCCTCCCACCCACCCTGATGAAACGAAAGTTCAAACTTCTGGACAGCGTCCAAACCAATCGGTCCTTAAAGCAAACGGTTTTCTCCCCTACACCCCCGCCCTAGCCCCAGAACGGTTTGGAGTCCTGTAATACAGAGCTTTTATGATCACAATTACACGCTGCACAAATTCTGATCAGAGGTACTCCTGGTCACAAACCACTTCTGACCAAAATAAACGAAAGCACTGTTATAGCTTTTTACTGTATTTTCCATAGGTACAAACTGTAAACCACATCCCTGCTAGCTTTTACAAACATAAATACTTTATGCCCCTGTTGTCAATATAAAACAAAAAATCTCTACCCAGTCTAAGGAAAATGTGAGACAGGTGCCTGGGCTACACCCAGCAAATACAAGGCAACAAAAACTGAACCGTTACTGGCTTAGAGATAATCGTATTCTCTCACATTCGGTGACACTCCGTATTATCTGTGGCTGATCATCACATTGTTTGAAATACTTCCAGGGAAGTTTGGTTCATTGATGGGTTGATATGAGCAGAACAGATCAAAGGTGTACATACAATGCAGCATTTAAATACCTTCTTCACCCCCTTCATATTAAATTAAGAACTTGAGGGTAAGTCACAGAAATAAGCTCTTTCGCCTGTCTCCTATGGCATTGGCAAGTTGTAGCTCCTTTAATTGTGAATGGAAATGAAAATTAACAAATATATAATGTATGATAAACCATTGCTCTTCGGCAATCTCCTAGGTATCCCATCCCAGTGATTAACTTCCACTTTTAAATTTTGTGAAAACATGGCAATGCCGGAGAGGAATCTGGGAGGGAAAATTCCTTGGCTGCTTGTCTACAAACTTAGGGAAAGGATGCAAGTTGCAAAAATCATACTTCGGTTAATTAGGGGAGCTGAAGAGCAGAGGGATGGGATGGGATGGGATGGGATGGCATGGGATGGCATGGGATGGCATGGGATGGGATGGCATGGGATGGGATGGGATGGGAGCACCCTGCAGATTTTTTCTCAAGGTCTGTTGCAATCAGACTTGAACAGTGCAAGTTCTAATTACTGAAACTAACTCTAAAATAAGCTATACCATTTGTAAGCACACAAATATCCATGATCCACTTGTAGGTGCCTTTCTACTTGAGCTGAGGCCAACTACAGAAATAATTTTTTTGCCAGCTGCCATGCAGCTGCATTTGAGACATCAAAAACCTGGAATTTTGATCATCTAGAAGTGAGAGTCAAGATATCTTTAAGTCTACAAAATGTAACCTAATAGAAATGTAACAATATATTTGTTTAAATTGGACATGCAGATCATTTGTGTTTGGAACAATGCTATTTTGGGCGTACACTCGGCGCTGAACTGCAGTCTGAAGGGCAGGCGTAAAGTGAACCTATACGCAGTATTGAGAAGTATTGAGTAAATCCAACTTGTTTGAGTACCTCTGTTAAAACCTGGGAATAAGTTATTAATACAATCCCACACTGTTTCACGGGAGGGCTGTCAGAACTGCATGGATGGGATGGGATGGCATGGGATGGCATGGGATGGCATGGGATGGGATGGCATGGGATGGGATGGGATGGGAGCACCCTGCAGATTTTTTCTCAAGGTCTGTTGCAATCAGACTTGAACAGTGCAAGTTCTAATTACTGAAACTAACTCTAAAATAAGCTATACCATTTGTAAGCACACAAATATCCATGATCCACTTGTAGGTGCCTTTCTACTTGAGCTGAGGCCAACTACAGAAATAATTTTTTTGCCAGCTGCCATGCAGCTGCATTTGAGACATCAAAAACCTGGAATTTTGATCATCTAGAAGTGAGAGTCAAGATATCTTTAAGTCTACAAAATGTAACCTAATAGAAATGTAACAATATATTTGTTTAAATTGGACATGCAGATCATTTGTGTTTGGAACAATGCTATTTTGGGCGTACACTCGGCGCTGAACTGCAGTCTGAAGGGCAGGCGTAAAGTGAACCTATACGCAGTATTGAGAAGTATTGAGTAAATCCAACTTGTTTGAGTACCTCTGTTAAAACCTGGGAATAAGTTATTAATACAATCCCACACTGTTTCACGGGAGGGCTGTCAGAACTGCATGGCACATGTGGTGCCATCTGTACTACAAAGAAAGTATCAAGGCACTGAAAGAAGTGTTAGTCGCTCAGTAGTAGTGTGGTAGGGATAGGCACAACATAGCGAATGCTAAATTTATAGTGCTGCTTTCTAGACTTGCGATTGTTTCGGCAAGGTTGGGCTTGATCCAAACTAGGAAAGAGGGAGGAGAGTAATATTTTTAAGTAATTTCTGTATTAGAAAAATGAGGCTTGCCCAGTTTAATATGTTGGATGGAATAAATTCAAGGGTTTGTTTAGTTGCTCTCTTTTTTTTCCTCCCAATCCACAGTAGCACTTTGAGATCTTTGGTATCTTGGTCACAGCAGCTAGCTTATTTCAGCCCAGGTTTTAGTGAGCACAGCACAAAATCCAACACAATTGTAACTGGAACTATAATTCACTGACATTTTTGGTGCAAATTTTAAAAGGGAGGACACAGTTTAAAAGCAAGTGGTTTGGAGAATGGACCATTCTCTCAGTCAATCACCTGA
>NW_009259863.1:1031534-1036462 GCF_000687185.1 Egretta garzetta
TCTTTCAAGGACACTTTTCAAGTCAAGGTCACTGTCGCAGCCCTCAGCGTCACTCCTTTGAGCAAATAAAAGACAGTCTGTCGCCAACACCAAAGGCACGCATTAAAAAAAAATCATAAAAAGGTTTTTCAACAAAGACTTTCATACTTTATTCTTAATTCTTTATTATTTTCATCATGTTTGACTACAGAGTTAGACACTTAGATATGTCATCTTACTATGCACAGTAATGTAAACTGTGGTTATAGAGCCAACATACAGGTAAGAGTCAAGTGGTATTTTTACTGAGCCTCTTAGCTTAGATAGAAGTGGCACTGGTCTGTTCCCCACATCCATCTTTGCTCAGACATGCAAGGCCCTTCAAAACCCCCTTTGGCAAGCACAGATTTTCTGTCTGCATCACATACTCTGCTGCATAACACCACATTTCTGTAAGAACAGTATTTTCTTGCTCTAAGTAAGGGAAAGTTTTGATTCCAAAGCTGGTGTGACCATCTCAAGAGAAATGCTATTTAATTTAGTCTGAAATGAAGAAATAAAAAGGAAGATGCTGGCCATATTACAGCTATTGTAAAATTAAATAAGTTCCTAAATAGGAAAAGAAGATTGTTGTTCTAACCAGTTGAGACCTAGTATAAATTGGAAATTATCTCATGGACTTGTGTACATTTTCTGGTCTATTAAGAAATGTTGCATTTCTTTATTGAGTTCAGATGCTAAGTGAATTTCACCAATATTAATTTTCTCTCTGTCATCAAGAGGAAATACGACTTTAATAAATAATAGGTTAAATTTATATTTTCATAAATAGATAATTAATAATGCATCACCAGTAGATGGTGCTCAAGAACATATAGCACAACTGAGGGGCAGGGATGATTGAAAATTTCTATTTTAAAATTGAAAAATTTCAGGGGAAGTATTGGTTTTCTTTTGAGAAGTTGATTTTTCACTAGAAAACAACATCTCCTTCCGAATTTCAAGCAAACCTTTGGTTGATCGACAATTTTCAGGTTGAAAAAAGTCAGTGATTTGCTTGCTTGCTTGTTTGTTTTCATTGCATGGCTTCTTCAGTGAAGATTTTTACAAGAACTTTTAAATTCTGCTATTCAGCTTAAATATTTTGATGTTGTTATTCCATCACAATTATTAGGCTAGAGATGGTGAAATTCATGCAATAGGTGACACTAAAAGCACAGGCAAAAGGGGTCTGCAGCACATCTGAGGCCTGTGCGGCATCCTACCTCAGACAGTGGCCCTTGAACGCTCCTGAGGAAGGTGCAGAAAACCCAGAATAGGAATATTTTTGACAATTTGGCTGCATAAAGTCTGACCTAGTCTCTAGTATTTAGAGATCTATTTAAGTGTCCAAGTAAGTTTCAGTTTCCCTGCAATACTCATTCAGCTAGTTTAACTCCATACATTCTTGTTATCGACATAAGCATCTAGTACTTTTCAATCTTATAGTTTTTCTGTCTCAGCATTATCAAATAACAAGTCCCACTGCATAAATGTATACTATGTGAGAACTGATGTGTATCACTTCTGTTAAATTCACTGCCTTTTGATTTAATTATATGTCATAGTATTCTTGTATTAAGGCAGGGAGAAATGAGATTCTGGCTTACTACTAGCAATTATTTCACGTATTTTTATCATGCTTCTTTTTAATTTCCTTTTTAAGATAATTCCAGTTATTCCAATCTATTTCCACAAAACCATGCTTTTAAAGGAACTTCTATCACTCTTGTCAGTTTTCTCTTAAAAGCCATCTAGTTTTCTGATACCTTCTTGAGATGTAGAAAACAGCACTTCACACAGTAGTTCAGATCAGGCTGCAGCACTGATTTATGTAACATTGTTTATCATCTCAGTCCTGTTCTTGATTACTTTTAATATCTTGCTTCTTTCTTCTGATAGCTGCTACACTGAACTGAGGTCTTCAGTTAGCTGTCTGTGTCTCTTCATCAGTCTCCTGTGAGAAACTTTGTCAAGGCCTTTAGGAAGTTTAAATAAATGATGTCAGTTGGTTCTCCTTTGACCACCATGGTATTTTACTGGTGTATTGAAAACATTTTAACAGATGAGTGAGGCATCATCTTCCGTTGCACAGATCTATCATCGCATGGTCTTCTGAGTGTTTTATTTTCTTATTTTTAATTTGCCAGGTACAGATGTAAGATTTACGGATCTTTGATTCCCTGAATCATCCTAAAGCGTTTTTATAACATATGTGAGACATTTGCTACTCTCTAACCTTCCAGTACAGGAATTGTTTTTCAATTAGAGATTGCATAGCTCAACTAATTCTTGTTCAGGATTTTCGGTCCTGGTGGCTTCCTGCTTTTTAAATGATTGATTTGTTCCAGCACCTCTTCATCTGATAGTATCTCATTTTTATTACCCAAGAGTAGATATCTCCCTAACATCCTCTATTGTGAAGACTGATGCAAATAAATCTTCTGTCTTCCTAGCAACGTCCTTCTCTCCCTTAATTGCTGTCTTTATTCTCTGAAGTTCCCAGCAGACACAGTGACTCTTACAAGCTTCTTCCTTTTGATATATTTAATGAGTTCCTTTTATTTTGGTTTTATATTTTTAACTGTTTGCTTTTCAGCAGTTACCTTTGCTATCCAGTTTTCCTTCTCACCTCATTACTACTATAGCTTGCAATCGTTTTCCTCATTTCATGAACGCTGCCTTTGCCGATTTTGACAGTTCCCTGCTTAGCTCACGTAGTGTCTGAAATCCTTTCATTTCACTCCACTGGTTTGCAACTTACCTTCCTTGTTTATCTGCTCCCCTCCCCCATATGTGCATTTATCCATGGAAATATTCTTGAGTTTGGGAGCAACATGAATGCCACATCTAAGGATCCCGCTGCCTTATTTTAATACTAGGGTTGGGGTTTGTTTTGTCTAACATCCATTTTATTGAATACCTCTGTCCAAAGGTTAATGTCATGACATTTTTTTTTGTATCTTATCTCTTGATAGATGCATTTAACCTCATTATTTTAGGATCACTTTCCATATTAGTTTGGAGAGTCTTAATCCTTGACTTCTTTCTGCTTATCATGATTGAAGTCTAAAGTCATGTCTAAACTGTGATTGAATATGGGTCTACAGCTTATCAAGCTGAGCTGGTTGATTTAAGGCTATTTTATGTCTTCCAAGGTGGCAGTCATTTCTCAGAATAGCCTTCACTCAGTTATGTACTGTTTCAAGAAGTAACTTCCTATTATACCTTAAAGCTTTGCCATTTACAGATTTGATTTTTTCTAATTGGGGTCTAAGATCTATGATTATCCTGGTTTGTTTCATTTTCTTGCTTTTTTCCTTTTCAACGCTCCACACATAATATCCTAGTTGTGACTTGCATTCTTTGGCACATGCCTTCTTGTGCTTCCATTCTCAAGTAAGACCGTCTTCACTTAAAGGGTTTTTTCGCACAGGACTTTATTGAATCTTTTATGTACAGAGTAAAATTCTTTGCAGGACTGATTTATTCTGTTATTCTGGAATAATTTACAACAAAGCACTGTAGGGTTTTTAAAATCTATTTATTAAAGTATTTATCCAGTAATTTTCCTATGCTACCACACTTCACTTGTGACAATAAAATAAAGCCTTCTCCTATTGGAAAGCCTTCTATTTCACTTATTTTGCTTTTAAGTTGTAATTTCTCATAAATATTTGCAGTCCTTTATTTTGACCAGATGTCATTCTATGGCATCTTTCCTGAATTTGTGCTTTTTCAGTTCTGTTTTTCATGGATACTCAGAAGTATTCATATTACCAGTAACATTTGTAGATGACTTGGTGTTCTTTGGCTCTTGTTTATCATATGATCAGAACTCTTTTTTCTAGTCTTTCAATTTGCAAAATCTGTATTTTCAGTACTTTATATCTTGCATATATAATGGTTGTCATTTGAAAACAAACTTGTCACTAGTTCATGGCTGCACGTACTCTGGTGGTGAGATTCTAACTAGTTGTACTGTTGCATGACTGTAAAGCTAGGAAGAACTCATTGCAGTCCCTACATGTGGGCTATATCATAAGCTTACCAAATTAATTGGAAAATATTTATGCAAAGATAAAAATAAAACCAAGGCTACTGTTTTCATGTTAATTATCTAAATGCACTGAAATCCTCTTTGTACTGGGAGGAGAACAAATATTTTAAAAATGCCCTTTTATCTCTGATGTTATTAATCTACTCTAGAATATTGCCTAGTCATTAATCAAATTGAACTTTGATAAATACAAAAACCCTGTGTTGTTTTGGCTTGCTCTACTAAAAAGAAAGAAATTCAGAGTTAATGCTGAATCCATCTTTAATGTCCTTCATTTTGCTTATGTAGTCTGGAGAAGAGTGATTTTATGTACTTTGTGTGTCATTGAGATCACTAATCACAGAGAGCAGTGTTAAAAGATGGTGCCTTTTGTTGATTTTTTCCTTGCATTAGTGAAAATCAAGTACTAATAATCCTGCCTAGAGCTTAGCTTTCTGCTGTTAGTAGGAGTTTAGTGTTTAAAATGCGCAAAATATGCTGTTTGTTCCCTACCAAGTTCAGCTGTGATCTCTGGTTTAAGATATTCGTAAAGGTACAGAATCATGTTTAAATAAGATCCTAGTGGAAGATGTGCGTTTAAAATCCTTTTTTGAGAGTGTGAAGCATACAGTTTTTCCTTCTCATAACTTGCTAAGCCAGCAAAAAGGATAGCAGCATTTAGTTAGGCCTGACAAGGGCATCCTTAATTTTTGTTATTTTGCCTCGTTCAAGGAGGCTCAGCCCACAATGTCTATTCAGCATGAAATACAGAAAGAATTTTCTAAACTAGGATGAGAATCAGGTGGCTCTCTATTCCCATATGTCTTTGGTTCTAGTGAGTGGAAGTACAAAGAGTATGGGGGTACCATTT
>NW_009259863.1:1036525-1044167 GCF_000687185.1 Egretta garzetta
TGCCATTCCTGCGTTTAATAAAGTATGGCCATGAACCTGATTTGAGAAGATTCTAAACTGGGTGTCCTGAGCATCAGGAAGTGGTAGTTTCAAATTAATTTTGGGGAGGTTTCAGGCAGATCCTTTGTAGCAATATCTCCAGTTGCTTTAAGTTGTCCCTCGCTAAGCATGCTTTCTAAGGCACGTAACTCTTCCTAAGAACCTTACTATAAGGAAAACTTTCATCCTAGCTCAGACTTCCAAATTCCGTGCTAAGGAATGGGAATTGAAGTCTCACTATAGTCCTCCTCTGCATACTTCTTTGACCCAAATGCATACGTCTTTATAAAAATAAATTAATATGCTGTGTGTTTAAGGACAGTATTTTCTCAAATACTCAATATTTCCATGGAAAGGCCATTCAAGGATTAGCTGTCAGCCAGGAAACTTCAGTCTGGGAGGAAAAAAAGGTCAATTTATGAGACTACAGTACTACAGACTCATGAGTGGCAAGGAAAGACTGGATGGGGATTGATTATTCACTGTCTTTTCTAGGAAAAGGAACAGCAGGCATCAAATAAAGCTGGAAGGAGTCATGGTCAAAATGGAAGAGGTGATTCTTCATGCAGCAGGTAACTGACCTTTGAAACTCTTTGCCAAAGAATGTTGCAGATAATTAAAATTTTTCATAGACTCAAGGGGAAACTGGAAAAGCATATGAAAGACAAATCCAATGATGGTGGTGGTGACGGTATTGTCAATAAGTGTGCAAAATCACATCCACTTCAGAAATTTCCCTGAGATGAAAATAATTGGAGGTTGGGAATGTGTTAGAGGAGAATCCTGCCCCATTTTTACTTCTTCTTCAGCATTAGCTTACAGTCACTTCTGAAGCAGAATGCAGGGCTGGATAAACCTTTAGTTTGGTCTAGTATGACCTTTTCATCTTCACTCTTTTTGGATGTTTTAATACTGAAAAACTGAGAGGTAGATTTTCAGAGGTGCAGATTATGGAATCAATTGCAATTTGGAGTCAAGCACTGGACATCAATGTCCAGAATGTCAAGACATCAGTATTTCAGTTTGAAAACATTGGCTGAGTGACTGTAATTGTCTAAAGTAAGTGCACACATTTAAGGATATAGTCAAGATTCAGATCAAGTTGATACCCAGGAAGGAAATTCTCAAGGTCTTTTTTCTCAATCTGAAGACCATTGGTTTTGTTACTGTAAGAAAGAAATGTGAACACAACATAACACTTAGCATTAGCTGCATTTCCCCCTATGTTTTAAAAAAGGAAGGAGCTATGTCCTTTTCTAAAATTGTCTAGAATCTAGAATTTGATTGATTCCTTCAGCTAAAGGAATGTTTCAGAATTGGGAATAAATGCATATAGCTCAGAGTGACACACTTCATGATTTTGGGAGAAGATACTTGGAAGAAGAAAAAAATATACTCTTGACCAACTCATTTCCTTGTCTGCATAGTGGACATCCAGTGTAAACTTTCATTGAAACAATTTGTTATAAGTTTATGTCTATGTCATACACACTTTTGACATATTATAGAAATTATAAAAATATCTGAAAAAGAGAAAACATCACACACTAATAGCCAAAGGCATGAACATCAAACACTGCTTACTGAAATGGATAGGACTTCTCAGATGACTGTCAGTAAGTGGTTCATAGTCCACAGTTCTACTAGGAGGCGGCTGTGAAGTTCAACTACTCGGTGAAAACAGATGTGAATGTATCATTCAAAGTTTAAGAAATGCAGCTTTTTGGATGTGTTGAAGTATGTGTTTCAGGTCATTATATTAGTCTTCTGAAATACTCTCGGCGTGGAATTTCTGAGAAATAGCTGAGTTTGCTTAACATTCTTAAGAAATGTAAAACCCGAGTCAGAGAGGTGTATCCTGGCAGTAACTCAGCTCATATCAATGGCCCTGTACCACTGTAAAACATATGTGAGAACAGAATCATGCTCTTGATATGTGCTGTGTACTCAGACTGAAGAGTGAGAGGAGAGGAACACATTTATATTACCAAAGGGTAAAATACTCAGTGAAAATGTGGGGTATTACTGCAAAGAGCTGCAGGTGGCTGCCATCATTGAGAGAAACATTCTGACTGTATCCAAAATATGAGAGAGTGCAAGGAGAGTTCCCAAATTGTCAGGCACAAGACAAGAGTATTAGCAGGGTGTTTTTTTTGTTGTTGTTTTGTGGTTTTCTTTAAAGATTAAAAAGTATGTTTGAGTGAGTGAGAGGAATGAAATGACAGAGATGCACTAGTTTATATAGCTATCTACCAGTAGATGAAAAATGTGCAATAAATAGGGAATTAACCCCAACACAGTATACAGCAGCTACACTGAATGTATTGTATCTACTGCTGAGAGCCATAGGGTTTTCGCTTTCATAAATTCTGGCAATGTTCCTGGTCTTCTGCTAATAATGTCTGGTTGCACTGAAACATTTTTGCCTTTATTTCTCCCTCTCTCCATTTTCCTTCCTTTCTCTCCCCCCCTTCTTTCTTCCTCTCTCTCTTCCTTGCTATCTTTCTTCCTTGCTCTCTCTCTCCCTCTCCCCCCTTTCTTTCCTTCCTTCTTTCCTTCCTTCCTCCCTTCCTTCCTTCTTATATGTACACTTGAATCTGTTATTTCACTGTTGTTAACCAGTAAATCCTAGACCTTTTATTGAAGTGCTATAACTAAAAATTACTGGTGAATGATTTATTGGTATTGCAAAAACTCCTGTTCTCTATGAACATCGCTGACCGTTATCACAGTAAATTGAAGTAGTGTCACTGAAGTCAGCAGATCTGTGCTGAATTAATCAGTATGGAATCTGGCCCTAAGAGTCATAAAAGATAAAGTCGTTGTGTGCTTGCAACAGATCCTGAATGGATGGCTCAGTATAGGTTCCTTCAGACTGGCCTAACTGCACATTTCATTTATTTGAGAGCGTGTCACTGTCACACAGAGTCACTCAGCTTCAAAAGTTACTTGGTGTTGGTCTCTGTGACATGGTAGCTAATCCGGGCAAAATTTAATATTAGATTCCACATGAAATTTTGAGTTTCCAGTGTATAGATATTAGAATGATTATCTGATCTCCCATCAGTTTAGCATAATCTCAGATATTCCAGTTGTACCTGTACCAGAACTTGGCTTCTTTTACTGGCAACTGCACCTTATTTATTGATTTAACTGCCTGCATGCACACATATGATTTCCTAATACAGGTGTGTCTACAAGGAGAGTATAAGATGTTTGAATCTGCCTGAAAATTTTTTAGCTTTTACAAGTTCTTATTTTAGCCACTCACGAATAAATGGGTCATTGTGCTTATTGAAGTAAACATTCGTATATATATGAAATCATATAGTACCTGTACATGATGTATAAATACATGTAGGCAAGGAGGAGCATTAACTGAATGCTTACTTTCTGTGTCAGGAAGAAATTGGGTTATGAATTTCCGTATCTCATGAGAACATGAGATCAGAGGCTATACAGTGATATCAAAAGTAGGACTCCCATACTTATATTTAATTTGTCCATTAAAAAATATTTCTAATGTCATTCTTTATAAATTTTATTTTTTTATTACTATTAGGTTTTTGTCTGTACTTTATTTTTTGTGTATCATACAAGGCTTTTAAAAGTAAGTAGGTCACCATGCAAAAAGGAAGCCATGAAATGTAAATAGTTTCAAACACATTGTGCTGTATGTTCAAAAGTGACACAGGGTTGAAAAAAATCCATAGCCTGTTTTCAGTAAAATTCTTAGATATGATTATATTTCTATTCTATACCCATTTTAAACATGTGAGGGAGACTGAGAAATATTTCATGATGACACTACTAAAATATGATATTCAAATATACTGACAAAAAAGCTGTTCTAATCTCATCTCTTCCTTTCTTTTATATGCCTCTGCTGGCTTTTCTCTCTTAGTATATTTAATACAATCCTTTCATCCCATTTACAGAGCCTTGCCTAATCTTTTTTCTTATATAGTTCTTGCACTCATTTTTCTCTCTCAACCATGTATTTCCATTGTTCAGTATTTCTTCTCATCTGGTTTGCTTCTCTTTCTTCTGTGTTACTTGCTTCTCATAAGCATCTATACTATCAGAATATTTTCCATATTCTAATTTTACACTCTATTAATTGCTCTTTGGATTCTAACCCCACAGTATTGTTTCAGCTATGTGGAAATACAGATAAGAAGTGAGGGATATTGTTTATTTAAACAGCATCTTTCTTAACTTACCTGAAAACATCAGGCAGTGAAGAACAAGGTTCCTTCCTGGACTGTTTCTACAAGATGGAGGTGTTTCTCAGTCGCCTTCTTCCACCATTCCTCAGAAAACTGGCCCATCGATGTGATATAGGTTGGAATTAATCTACCCAATTTTGGACAGATTGCTAAAATGTAGACAGATGGAAGACCTCTTAAATGTAGATGTCTATATCTGGGCTGCTTAGTCTCCTGCTGTGGTCAACAAATAGAAATGGGTGCTTCTGTAATATTTTTCATTTAATCTTGGTGTAGATCTCTGGAGTAAGCTAGATGATTCACGTGCTGATAGTTGCCCTTTTCCCTGTTCAGATGTAAATGTCTAAAGTTATGTGAGATGAACCTTATTTCTGCTGTCTCCTGTAGTGGACAGTGGGCTAGTAGAGGTAATTCTCTGTTTGACTCCCCAGTTTCTTTGGGGACCTTCCCTAAGTCTGTTTCTGTCTCTGAATGGAAGTCAGACCTTTTATAAAATTTTTTTGCTGGAGACCTGCCATTTATAACAAGACATACTTAAACTGTGCCTTTGAACCAGTCCAGGAGGGTCTCTGACCTGATATGGGGCCCAGTCCTGTTAGTCTGGGAAAGAGGAAATTCCTCCCAAGTCCTAGTAAGCAATCCGAAAAATGGTCACATCTGTCTCTATAGCTTGTCCTTTTAGCAGCATAGTTTCCCTCACCCTGTTTCCATCTTCTCTTTCTGCTCTGTATCTCTTGGTGTTTCCAGTGGCCCCACGCCAAGTCAGGGTAGGGCATCGCTGCAGCAGTGGGGTCACTGTCTCATGGCCTCCTGCAAGCTGCTGTCTGAGTGTCCATGGGCAGGCTGAGTGCTCTGACTCCTCCCATCCCCAGGGAGCAGACAGATGCAGGCAGGGGGATGCGTGCCTGCTTCATGCCTGGCAGAAACCCAGGGGGGTGCTGAGGCTCAGGTAGGATCTCTGTTGCTGCAGTTCTTGCAGCCCCAACCCTCTAGCAAGGCAATGGTACCTGGCTGAAAACCACCCTGTTAACTAGCTGGTGTCAGCCACAGGCTTGGCACAGTATAGGCAAGCCCAGCCTGTGCTCTGGGATCCTCCATGCCTGGATACAATCTACCACTGCATCCCTGCCCATAAATTACCAAAAATCATTAGTATGGATGACTGACAATTGATCACCTGCTTGGGAAGAGTTGTTATGATTTAAGGTGAGCCTTACAAACATTCCTGAATTCAGGAAGTATGTGGCATACCTCAAGTCAGGAAACCACATACCAGTTCATATGAAACCTTCTGATATCTACCTTCCCAGCTGTCACTGTAGAAGGACTTGCAGGAGTCAATGTCTTTTTTTTCCTGCTGGTCCAGAGAAAACCTTGATGATATTCTGAGTTCACTCTCTTCCCTCTGCTTGTCTTCATTAATGCAGTGCTCTTCTGTCTTTCTACCTGTTCCTGAGTTGCTGTCTTCCAACATGTCTTGACAAGTTTCTTTTAAGCTATAAACCCTTGGGGGCCAGGGACATGTCTTGTTAAAATTTAAGAAGTACTGTAGAAGTGATTCTTACCGTGCTAGAATAGAATTTAAAAATATTCATGAGATACAATAACACTCACTCACTCACAATCACTCACATACATGGCGACAGTTGGAAATGTCCAGTTGAGAGCAGGACAGATGGATACTTGCAGAATAAGCGGCACTGGCTGCAAAGGTCTGGCCTGCTAACTGCACATTTTATATTTAGTAATAATCTTCACACTTTAAATGTAACTGTTAAAAAGTATTAACTTCACCACGAATTCATTTTTTGGTAGCTTAAAAGGCTTGGTTTGTGATGCAGTGATGGATAATGGTCTAAATGATTTATTGATTAATTAACTCTTTATACATTATGAGTCTGAATTTGCACATTTTTTTCAATCTGATCTTTATTATGCTAAACTCTTTTGAACAATTAGCTTTAATCGAGTAACTGCTATTAGGCACTTAGAAATAAGGATGTGGGTGGTGTGTCTTGTGAGGTACCAACTGGCATTAATTATGAGGTTGAACTTTTGCACTGAAGTCCTACCTCTGTGGTTTTAATATAGAAGCCATGTCTCTTAGGAAAACATACTTTTTAAAATGTTCATATAGATTTTTCTTCCTGTTGTATTTTTGGACACAGGATGTTAATGAGAAAACTTTAAAATTCTACTTGGCGCAAAGAAATATTAATACAGGGAAGTTTAGAATGTAAGAAATCTCAACCTTTTTTATGGGCTCAAAATGAAAATAATTTTAAAGCTCAGTTATGAATCACATGCATTTATTTACAATAAAATTGCTAATACTTCTGTTATTAAGCCATTTAATAAAGCAGATGAGGGATAAGGCACTCATGCATTTTGTTGCTTTTAAAGAATGTCATAGCATGCTCCAGTACACTTCAGTTCAATTTTTCATGAAGAAATTATTTTTACCAGACTACATTTTAATATACTTGCTTTGTCATATTAGAGAAAAGCATTTTCCCTGTTTTTTATCTAGACTTATAGTTTGATAAGTTAAACCAGTTGCTCACTTGCTTTTTATTCCATCTGATTGGTAGTAAGATAAAAATAAATGTAAAATCTGAGATTTTGGCATAAGGAGGTGGCTGTGGAACATACACTATTTCTATATCTTTCCAGGTAGATCAGATGGAGGAATAAGTGAAGAGGGAAAGGGACACAATTATCTGGAATGGAAAGGGAAAAGGAGTAGTTAAAAAATATTTCACCTAACTATGAGTGTCAGATTTTTTTTTCCCCAAAAGCATTTTGCAGTTGAGAAGAGAACATTGCGCATGCAGCCTATACCACAAAATTAGCAGGTATTGTACTTCACTGGTTGATTTGACAGTTGCTGCTTGAATAAGCCATAGCAGTGGACAAATAAATTGATGACCATTGGATTCACAGAGTTCTTGTACTGAAAGACATGCAAGGCAAAATGGCACAGGTATCTTTAGTCAGAAATAAAAGTAACAGAAAGTGCTCTGTTGTATTTTCCAGTAGCAGTTTATAAAGCACCAATGAAGACACAAATATTTTTAAAGATTTGAATATACTTATGTACAATTAAAGTATCTGGAAAGCACTGGATTAGCAGTCTTGGCAACTACTTAATATCCAGGCATTTCACCCTACCCTGATCACACCAAACAATGTTTGGTGCCTTAAGTATTCCCTGAAACTGCAGATGCAGTGTCTTCCTCTCTTTAACATCTTCAAATGCTTTGTACAGATATGAGTATAGGGCTTATTTGCACAGAAAAGATGACCTTGTGGAAAACCATGCAACAGCAGGATTGTGGCTGTTGTCCACTTTTTTTGTGTGTGAGCCCTCTCTT
>NW_009259863.1:1044428-1049766 GCF_000687185.1 Egretta garzetta
TTCCCTTCCCACTTAACAAATCAACCAGAACATCTTGCAGGAAAACAGCTAGGTTCCTGTTCCAGACTTTTCCAGCCTGAATATTTCCATGGAACACAAGTGTCAGGAGGAAAAAAATGAAAGATTCTTAGCTTTGCCCCATCTCTATGTGTCTTCCAGGTAAGATGACTCTCAGGAATGAGAATTGACAAGAATTGTCTAGAGTAACACTGTTAGTCTGCAGCCATCTGTGTTTACTAAGTCAGCAGATAACTAAGATGGCTGTGGATTGCATTCTGCCTCAGGTACACATCTGAGATACATACATTTGCAGATTTGTCTTGGACTGGTGTTGAAGTGAACTCTTGAGCAGCCCAGTCTTGTAATACTCAAGGAGCTAAGCTACAGGACAGGCTGTGAGGTCAGAACCAGGAATGCAGGAAAAGAACTTTAAGCGCAAAGGAAGGGGTTTGTTTTTTCCTTACAGAAAGTAGGTTTCCATGTGCAGTTTTCTCAATGATTAGTTATGCAAAAACCTGAATGGACAAATCTTGTCTTGATTTTCAGCATTACCTGGAGGAGCAGATTGGTTTTGACATTCTTTGGTAGATTCTCTCTAAGCTTAGGGCTATATACTACTGCTACAAATTAATTCAAGGGACTGCTAGAAACCTGTCCCTTGATAATATTGGCTTTCTTCCAGTCTTCATCTTCCCTGCTGATTCAGCAGTCAGTGCTCACTTCAAAGCTGAAGCTGGGAGAGTCAATAGAGTCCTGTACATGATGCCTTGAGTAGCTCCTGTGAAGAACCGCAGGGCCCTAGGTGCTAGACACCAGGTCCAAGTAGTTGTTTATCTGTCGGTTCAGGAGTATTCTTTGGTCATGAGCTCCATGAGTGAAAACAGCAAAGGTATTTTATCCTGTACTATATTTCAAATCTCATGAGAAATAAAAGGTACACCATACTGTCTATTAAACTGGAACCATGAAGGAATGCCTAGATGCTTCCTCCATATCTGGAAACACATGTACACACACACGCTTCATTCAAACGGCCCTGAAGAGAACTTCAGTCATGAAAGACTGGACAGTGGAGGCTGAGCTGCTCCATTCAATAGTTCAGGTGAGATGAATCTTCAGTCTGTAGGTATGAGCATATTTTCTGTTTCAGACATGACCACCAACAGGCCTTCAGAGGGCAGTGGAAAGGGTCAGGCAGAAGTCACCAGCCCAGGTTTCTTCCTCTGTTGCAAAATTGCTTTAAAGATGCTGGTACAAAATTAAATAGCACCTCCCATGCAGTGATACAGGGTAGATCAGTCAGATAAATCCCAGAACAGGTTTCCACAGACACACTGTGAGAGCTTGTGGGAGAGGTATGATGTCTGAAGACCCCTTGTTTGGTATGCTCTGTGGATGTGCCTGGGATATGCTGGTGTAAACATTAAAGCCTGAAGAGAATGAACACACCTTATGGGACTGATTTTTGGAAGTGTCTTAAAGCACGCTATAGACATAGTCACAGACAACCAGGGTGATGTACTATTCTGTATAAAAAAACTCTAATCAGGGATTATACAGGGATAGGGTTAATACACAATGGGCTAGGTTGCTTGAGTAATGAATGTATGCGCACTCTTTCTTTGAGAGAACTACCATTCAGCTTGAATTAAGAGCTCTTTTGCCTTATTTTTTCAGTGTTTGGCATATGTCTACTGCTGCCAACAGAAGTCACTTTGTGCTCTGTTGTATTTTTATGTTATGAACATCTCTTTCATAGGAATGGGAGTGGAAGCAATTCCCTACAGTTTGATTTCATGAGTGAGAACCTACAGACACTGTGAACAAAGCAAACACATTATTTTAATTTTTTACCCATAATTTTTTATTATAACTTCTTATTTTTAAATATTTTTCCTCTTTTTTTCCATTTCACTCTTCACTCATGTAATGTGTTTATGATACTGCATTGAATAATCACATCTTTTTCAACTATAGATTGAATATATGTAGTGTTTCAAAAGAATATATATATAGTATTTCAAAAGAAGTCACAGTAGCTATATTCTATAGACACAAAGAGGTTAAGTTACTTTGCCAAGGTAACTAAGGAGGGAACAATAATAAAAATGAGAACAGAACCTTTTCCTTCCTCTATCCTTCAACTACAACCTGTGGTGCTCTTACTGCAGAACCATGACTCCAGATGCAAAAAAGCTGGGATGTGTTCACAGAAGACATTTAAGAAAATTAAAATCTTCCGTAATAGAAAGGAAATTAATGCCTCGACCTCTTTATACATTATGCACAAGTTTATTCATAGGAGTAATTTCTCAGAACTCAATGGGATTACTCATTTGCTGCAGAAACTGAAACAGAGATTTAAGTGCCTTTGGGATGCGAACTTATTGTGGATAACATTACCATTATCAGAGTTGATACCTGTTCTCTTTCTGAGCCCATACTCTTGAAATTTGATTGTAATTTCTTTGTTTGTTTGTTATTGTCTGTCCTTCATAAAGAACTGTTACAAGATAAGGGGACAACTAGTCCTTGTCTTCTGTACTAGATGAACACAATTTGGCCTGAAACAGATGAAAACAGAGTGAGATGAAAAATAACATGCACTATGAAAATCCATGAATATGGGAAAGTTGCAGCTTGCAGTTAAAACAAGCAAAACATCAAAGCCTTTGCTGGCTTCCATGTAAAGAATAAGTCTTAGTTTAAGTACATACTCAGCCTTTTTACAGAGCTCTCATTCATGTCTTTTTGCTATTTTGTCTATTTTTACTACTTTAATATATTTTGCAAGCCATTTTTCAAGGTAAAAATTGGTATAACTAAATTTACCTTTGAAAAGATTAAACGTAAGTGGTTTAAAATGGGTAGTTTTAAGGGAATACCATCTGGTACGTGGTTATTAAAAAGCCCATGAAAATATTACATGACAACATTCACATGCAATTAAATTAACATAAACCCCTAAATTAACAAGTCATTTCAAACTGCTGTTTATGATTAATTTTGTAAGTAAGTTTGCCATAATTTTGAATCTCTGTTATGACCCCTGGTGAGAGGCAGAAGGGATTTTTGTAGGACATGCTATAGTAGTATTTGAGTGGATTAGTAGTACTTGAGGAGAGAAGAACTGATAGAAGTCACTCAGCATTTTGTCTATCAGGTTATCTTATTAATAAAGTATCTATAATAATGAAAGGTTTGCAAAGTTGGATTTTTGAGGAGGTTAGCTGGGATTTTTATAAGCTCACTTTTTATGAGTGACTTAGAAGCACACTGAAACTTATGACAGATATGAAATTACTATGTATTAATTTACTAATCTAAAATACTGATTCAAATTCATTGGGTATTGCATTTGTTTGTGGCATTTCATATTATTTTTGCATTATTTGATCAAGTTGCCTTGGTCATTGAAATCCCTTTGCTTTATGTCTATGGTGAGTTATGAACAGTCCCTAGAGTATTGTACTGATTAACTTAAGAGGAAGCTATGTGCACAATAAGCAAAAATAAATAAATAACTAAGCAAAGTGCACAATCCGTACCTGTCAGCATTCCCAAGACACAAGTGAAGGACAATATTGCAATTTGTTAGTGTCAGCAATACTAGTTTTGACAAGGTGCGAACTTTGGTTTGACACAGAGAGAGTCTTCAAAGAGATAAAACAGTTAGTAAACATCTTTATTTGTTTTGATTTCTAGGAAAGCGAGGGTCAGTTGTTACAAAGTCCTTAGAGAGACAGGCTGACAGGAAGATAAAGGGAGAATGCTCCATGAGCCAAAAGATGGAGGCCTTCATCCATTCCGAGAACAGTGCATTCTGGAAGAGAGGCTAAAGGTGTGCTCAATGAGACAGGGGCTGCTGAGGCAGTGTAGGTAAACTAAAAAATCTTTTCTTCCTGTATGCCAGCCTAACCCACTGTTGCAGCGCAAACATTGTTCAGTGGTTCAGCATTTGAGAATGTCCTGCATGAGTAAGTATAGGTCCTATGCTATATATGTAGCACCCTGATAAAAGGCTGCTAATACTTTCAAGGCAACTTTTAAGAACTGAGTAAATGTTTGATGTGTTCAGAAAACATGACAATGGCACCGACTGACAATGGCTAGTGATTATGTGAACAAAGAGAGTGGGACTAACCCTGGCTGACTTCAGGCAAAGTTGTGTGTCTGGTGTCACTTAGTCATGCACATTCATTCTTTCACCTTATCTCTCTTAGGTACCAGTCCTGTTGTGGGATGTGTCCCTTCCTTGGACTCCCTTCTTTATCCAGTGACCATAGAGGCAGCCCAGGCAACTGGCTTGGATCAGATGCCAATGTTTTAGATGGCTAAAATGATGTGAGATAAGCCATGCCTAAAGTTGGTCAGTTCTCCTTCCACAGGTTTCTCTGCTCTGGTTTTGTATCTGTCCATATATAATGTCTCAATATAACCTACAGACTTCAGCTTACATGCATGTGTCCGTGTTTATGAACACATACACAAGTACATTTGTCTGTCAGGTTTTTTAAGGATGTGGTTCAGTCTTTAAAAAGAAACTGTTATACATGATATGTCATCTGGATATATGAGAACTTGAAAAGTAAGGCATCACCACAGTCCTTTTCCAAACAATTTCAGAATTCTGTCAGCAAATGGTTTAGCATTTCCCCAAATAGCAGCCTTCTCTCTGTTGGATCGACGGCTAACTGCTACTCACTGCTGAAATAAAAACCTGTAGCCTGTCCCCAAAGTGCTGCAAGTGTTGAGATCAACATACAAATAGTTCGCTGGCTCTCTAATTAGCTGAGACTGTGTTAAACACTATCTTTTCCCCACAGCCCAGTTCCCAGGTAAAAATATACAGCTCTAAATTAAATATACAGATAAAATACATGCATAAAAAATATTTACAGCTCGCAGGTAAAAAGAAAATTTATTTCCTTGCTCTTATTTTAACTGTGATAGAGTGGAGACAGGGCCATGGATACCCAACCGCTTTTGAGGAGGTGAGCACTATTCTTAGAGTGTCCTGATGGCTGCGTTGTGATTATGATTACACAAAGGTTTAAAAGCAAGAGGAGTGAGGCTTCCTACTTACCACCTAGCTGACATTGTTTACACAATTAAGATGAGCAATATGTTACCTAAGACTGCATAGCCCATCCTCTGTAATTCAGTGTCATAAATCAAAGAAGGAATAGTGTTATGGTATAGTTACTTTCTCTGTACAATAAAAAATGTTCTCTGATCCATAAATTGTTTGGAGTATATTTATAGCAATTTTGGCTTGGTTTAATCAAATTGAGCATTATCTTCAGGGCTTGAAGTTAAAAAAAAAAGGCAGGTATTT
>NW_009259863.1:1049780-1058131 GCF_000687185.1 Egretta garzetta
TAAAATACTGTCTAAGAGGGAGGCATGGGGTCTATAAGTGCTGAAGTCACTGGTAGCTGGAGGCCATGAATTTCTTAATCCTACCAAAACGGCACACTTTCTTCTGTAAGAGACAGAGCATCTGGGCCCAGGCTCTTGTAGAGTTTTAAGCTCCACAGGAACTTCCAGAGGCAACGTGTTTCACACACCTGTAGGATTAACTATTCTTTCTTTCTGGTGGTAGCAGGATGAAAAATCCTGAACTGAATATTTTTCCAGGTGAAGAGATGAAAAACACCTGTAACACTAATATAAGGCACCATAAATAACACATTTGTGTATTTTTAAGTTTTACTGATTTGACAGCGATTTCACAAACTATGCTAATTTTTGAAATGTGTGATTTCTGAAAAATCAAGTTCAGCTAATCCTTCCCACTCCACCACCTCCCTGCCCCTATCTCTACACTGGCTGGGGCTTCTCTCTGTGGCTGTGGTTTTGGAGCTCTGACTTTAGCTGAGGCTCTTTCAATTCCTCCTCTCAGCAACTCACCTCTAAGGAGGTCACTCTTGGTCTCCTTCAGTTTCCTGGACATCGCCTTGGTGCTTGAGCAGCTCATCTGATGCTGTGCAGTGTTTGCTGCGCAGAGCCAGTCAATAGTTTGATGTTTACACAGAATTAAAGAAAAAATAAATAGTACTGCCTAAAAATTGTATCATCTTTTTCTTTCTGTATGGTATGTTAGATTTACTGAAAGACAGACTAGGTGATTTTCTGTGTTACATTACCATTAACCAGCTTTTGGCAGTGAGGTTTTAATGTTGTATGAATTGTATTTCTGGTAGGTTGGAGGATTCCTTAAGGAAGATATGCCTCAGATTTAAGATACTAGGACCAACAGGTGTTAGTACTTAAGGTCACTCTTATGCTTTCAAAATTGGATACATTGAGCAAAGTTCAATTTATTATGTGCGAGCTTTTAGCATAAGCCTTTACAAAAATTCTTTCTTTTTCTAGACTGTTCTTTATATAGACTTGATACATGGACTGTTAACTTTGATAAAATAAGCAGGTGGATCTGGTATGCTTTACAGGATTTTGGCCAGTGTCTCATTTTTTGGATGACATACTTTAGACCCACTAAGACCTGCTGGCTGCCCAAGGGCAGTGATGTTATATTCACTGACAAGTTTGAAAGAGCTTTGTTTTCTCAACAAACTCTAATGTTTCAGATCAATATTTAGCAAGGTTTGCTTATTTACGGCATCTGAGGGCTAATCTTCATAGAATCATAGAATCATAGAATGTTTGGGGTTGGAAGGGACCCCTAGAGGTCATCTAGTCCAACCCCCCCGCAGGAGCAGGGACACCGCTAACTAGATCAGGTTGCTCAGAGCCCCGTCCAACCTGGCCTTGAATGCTTCCAGGGATGGGGCCTCCACTACCTCTCTGGGCAACCTGTTCCAGTGTTTCACCACCCTCATTGTAAAGAACTTCTTCCTTATATCTAGTCTAAACCTACGCTGGTTTAGTTTAAAACCATTACCCCTTGTCCTGACACAGCTGGCCCTACTAAAAAGATTTTCCCCATCTTTCCTATAGGTCCCCTTTAGGTACTGAAAGGCTGCAATCAGGTCTCCCCGCAGCCTTCTCCAAGCTGAACAAGCCCAACTCCCTCAGCCTGTCCTCATAGGAGAGGTGCTCCAGCCCCCGGATCATTTTTGTGGCCCCTCCTCTGTATCTTACATACTTTTTTGTTGGGTTTTGGGTTCTAAACGTTTGGTATTCTCAGATTGTAGAAAAGAAAAAACAGTCAATTATTTTCACTGAAATTCTAGGTTTTGTGAGCTTTGTTGCATTTTTGTGATTTTGATATTTTAAATGTATTTATTCCTTCTTTTATTCTCTGACATGAGGACTACCATTTTTATTTGATGAGTATTTTGCTGGAATACTTTATTTTTTAAATTGAAATGGTACAAGCCTTAGTATTCATATGGGAGGTGTTTATTTCCTACATCTTTTCCAGTTAACTTTGGCCAGAGATACCTGTTTATCTTGTTTCAAACTAGGATACGATCCAAAACTGCGCATCCTGAAAGATGTACTGCCTTAGGCAATAAGAAGTTTGTATAAAATTTTTGGTACCAATATCTAGATAAGCAATACAATTTAAAACAGATCTAGTGGTCCTAATTACTATTTTAACTGTATAAACTCATTATAACTTTTTAAGATCCTAAAAAGCTCAGATGAGTTACGATGACCTCCACAAAATCTCTTCACGTTACCTGCCTGTTACATAATGTGTAGTCCTACATCTGTGGTTGCTCGGAAGTGGGAAGGTTTACAGGCTCCCTTCAAAAAAAACCCCACCAAAACCCAAAAACTCAAAAGTGTACCCAGTCACCCATTTCTAAAATTCTGGGCTTGCAGCCTGATCTTGATGCTCAGATCTGCAGCAAGCCCAGAATTTTAGAAATGTCAATACAGCTTCAGCATTTATGACTTTCACATTATGGAACCTGGTAGTTAATCCAAACACCTGAAAACCTTACTGCCTTTGGGAGACCCTTGCTGCAGAGCACCTTCTTAAAAGGTGGCAGCCTGGAGATTGGCAAATACTCTCCTAGACTCTCATGGTTTTGTACAGCAAAGAATCTTTTTTTGAAACCAGCAGTACTTAAATTTTCAGTTTAAAATTATGAACATATGCATCATACATATACCTGAGCATGTGCAGACACTATTGAAATATGATGTGGAATCTTTTGTAGATTAGGAAAATAATACTTTTTTTTAGTGTCATATTTCATATTTTGTTTTAAAACTGGTGCTTTTTAAAAATAGTCATTAGTGGGTTTGTGCAAGGGTGTGGTGTTTTATGTCTTTAAGAAAATACATTGGGAGGTTCAGCTTCAAGTTACATACACTTTGATGGCCTTGGTCAAAAATAAATGTAGTGACTGTGATAAAAAAGTGTATTGTGATACAGAAGTCCTTAAAGGTGGTTGAAAAGGATTTTTATACTGTTTGAACCAATACAGTAATCCAAAGGTGACTCATAATTTACTGAAGAGGGTTTTTTTCTTCCCTGGCCAATGGAAAACAAGCAATACCAAGGACAACAGCTTTCAGTGTATCTCAGGAATATTAATTACCAGTAAAAATTGAACTACTGATAAACACTGCTGGGCAAAACAAATAAATTTCCTTGTTCCAGAAGAGAAAAAAGGTGTAAGAATTTTATTGGTATATTCATGTAGAAACCATGTTTTTTTTTTTTAATTTTGGTTGGGAGTTTAGCAAAATGCAAATGTCTGCTTTTCTAGAACAGACAAATAACTAGAAAGCAAAGTCAAATTATTTTGGATTTCCCTTTGGACCTTTTTTTCAGTTTTGTCTTTTGTCAGCTGAAACTTTTGATTTTGAAAAAAAATCACAGTTCTTCATTCAAATTTTGATATTTCACAAGTAGTATTGAAACAGTTGGAAATTAAATTGTTTCTGAAAATCAAAATTAAAAAATTATTACAACATTGTCACAAAAATATATTTTTCAACTTTTTTCATGTACCTTATGATTAAAAGTGATGTTTCTGTACCTAATTTTACTTTGAATTGACTGATATTGTATATGATGGAAAAATAGTCTGAAAGTTCCTTGTCAGCTTTACTGATGGGTCTGATACTGATTTCAATTATTCTTATTTATGCTGTTCTAGCTCTGCCAGTTTCAGTGATGATCATCTTGATTTACAAAAGTGGAAGTGAAATGAGGTTTTTTAGCCAGTAAGGACAAAGCGGATGTATTGTAAACTGTAAAAAGGTAAAGAAAGGTGGAACTCTACTGGCAGAATATAAACAGCCTCATGTTATGAATATGCAGTTATCCAGAATGTGGTTAACTTCATACTAGTATTCTTGACTTATTTCCTCTGCAACAGAGTTTGAAAATAGCAATAAATTAGAAACAGAGTTTACAGATCTATGAAATGTAATGGTATTTTTAATTTGGAAAATATCAGTCAAAGTGCTTGTAGTGCGTCACTTAGGTTGCAGTTACCAATAATGTTAATAAATATATTTTTTTAAAAAAATCCATTCAAAATAGTCAGTGAATAACTCTTAATAACATCTGAAGAAAATTATCTAAAGAAATCACCAACCATAGGGAAAAATCCCATGAAAAAAACAAACCACAAACCATGTTGGTAACATGCAGTTTTATGAATTCCCCCACAAAATTTTTGAAATATTATCATAAAGAAGAATCTTCCCTAAATCTCCATGCAGAAGGACTTCTGTTACACCAACTCTCAAAACATTAGAGACAAGGGAAAAAAGGCAAGAGAAAAAAGTTTATCCTTTGCCCCTCAAGAATGTGATCATAGCTTGAGGGCTGCTACTTATTTATTTTTCTTTTTTTTTTTCCTTTTATTTTTAAAATTTATGCATACAAATCCTCAAAGTTAAAGTCTGTTTGAAGAATAGTTTACTCAGTGATTTTTTAAAAATATATGTACTGATTAATTAAATAATTCTCTATCAGTTTGCAAGACTGCTATATTCTTTTTAAAAGTCAGCTAGATGCCTTATTCTGTGTGACACAGAACAGACTTTATAGACTCTTTTTTAAATCCCTGATACCATAGACCAGCATGTGACTATGATGACTATGATTAGTATTATATCAGTGATAAACAATGCCAAGTGTGAACTACAGGGACAAAAGAGGTCTGTCAGTGCATTTTTTACCAGGCATTTTAACACATAAAACATTTGCCTTTACCATCCTAGGTTTTGAATTGTTACAATTACATGATGCATAATAATTCAGCAGTACAGTTTACCAGGTCTGCTTGTTACTATTCTTTTCATATACACACAATTTATACGATCTTACTCTGTGTTGGAAAATAAAGAGAATATTATTAGTTTTTAATGAATAAGTTAAACTAAATTCCATTAGAACTATGTATTATTCTGAGATTCTTAAACATTAATTTGGCAAATATCCGTGTTATATCTGTTACAGATGAACAAATTACATTCATGGTTCAGTGTAATCCATTCATTGGTTCACAGATCCCAAAGTCCTTCAGGCAGTGTGACAAATCCACATAATTTCCCTGAGTGCTAGGTTGTGCTTTTGTGTATCTGATTAAGTTGAAAGATGTGTTAAAAAACATATAAAAATCCTCATGTAGCCAGACAGCTCCCTATGGCTACATATCTCAGAAATCTCTGGAGCATTTTGTTATTCCAAGCAAAGTTGGCAGTAATTTACACTCAATAAATTGGTTCCAGATCTGCCTGTTTCAGATGATATCACAAGGACAAGATTTTATGTGAAATTCCCTTACCATTTGTCAGAGTGTATTCCTTTTAAGTGATTTGCCATCACAAATGCAGATGATGCGGAGATAAAGGGACTCCCTTGTTCTCCAGAGCATGACAGAATGTGATGGATCAACAGTTTATATACAAGCTATGTTTTGATCAAATCAAATCAATCAAATCATACTTTTTTCCAATTTTTTGAAAAACAGGATTCTGGATTCATGGCAAAATCATGGCATATATTGTTCATAACACATTAATAAACCTGCATTTGGCACAGACCACGGGGGCGCTGGAGAGAGGTATAATAATTTACAATTTGTGACTGAAGAAAAGTGAAAGTTAAGTCTTGTAACAGTCAGGCCTTTACTATGAAGAACTAGGCCTATGTTTGGTCTAAAGTCTTTTGCTGTTTAACAGCTTTACTGAATAATAGTTTGTTACAAAATTGATTAATTTGGTCCAGCATTTTGTTAAAGGCAGATTTGAAGAAAGACAGCTTGTCTGTCTGCAAGTTGTAAATTCTAGAAAAAAGTGGCTCAAAAGAATAACAACAGAAATTATAAGTGGATAAGAAAGTTTGAAATTAAGAAAATGAAAATTTAGACTGAAAGAAGAGAAATAGTTTTCTCATGGTGATATCAATTAGACTTGAAACTTTAAAACAAAAAAAAAATTGAAACATTGAAACAAAAAAGGAAATAATTTATAAGGTACAACCCAGAACTGACAAAAGGATAGCTTAAATAATGTAATAGTTCTTTTATATTTCAAACTTCACTAGCTCTGTGATTATAAATGGATGTAATTTTACGAGAAAGGAGGGAAAATGTGCTTTGTTCGGATGACAGTGGTACTTATGTGTGTGCATATGTATGCCTCAGAGAAAAAACACTGTTGTGAAGTAGCCCGTATCTCTATACATTCTATTATTGGAAGGAAAAATTACTTACTTGCAGTGGAAATGCATTAAAGAGGTCCATAGGCACCAGCTGCTTGACTCCAGATTGAGTTGCAGTTGCAGGATGAGATCAACAGCATCTTGTACCTCTGGTACAAGCGTATCCTGTGACCTGAAATCAATGAGGTATTGGAAATAACAAAAATCACTCCTGTCTCTATCCCTTTGTATTAAGTAAAGCATCAGGTGGGTGATACGGGTAGCGCCTCTATTATTTCTGTTGGCTTTGTGCCACTTGAGGAAATTCTGGGTTTCATGGTGCCAAGTGAGTTTAGCTGACTGTAATATGCCCACCTTTGATCTTCATTATTTGCTTTATTTTTTAATTTCAGGAGAGCTTGAGAATATGCAAGATCCAGCTATATTCATGGATCTCAGTGTTTATGGACTCTATTTCCTTAATGTAAGGTGATATAAATGAACTGCACCATTTTCCTAGTTACTGGCAATGGTATGTTTGTAGAAGCTTTTTTTCTTTTCTCTCACAACAGGTTGATAAGACTTATTGCTAAAGCATAATATTTTTGCCCCTTTTTTGCACTTAAAAAGTATTAATTTGCATGTATTTGTCTTTTTGTTCATATCACAGCTTTGCAGCTAGACCTTTATTTGTTGAAGTGCTGCTCTATGGTGCTCCTCAGAAGTGCATCAATTCTATTAGAGAGATTGGTGTGTAAGATCCCTTCATCTGAAACAAAATTGATCCTACTGCTTCCTTATACGTATATACAGGCTATCCATAGCTGTCTGAAGATATCATGTGGAGTTACAGTCCAAATGTAAAACATTCTCCACTCTGTATTTGTCTTCTCGTAAAATATAAAAATAGTGCCTTTTTACATGTTACTATTTTAGCTTTTGCCTCAAAATGTTTTCTGAAAACCATAAATTAGCTTTTTCCTGGTCAAAAAGGCATTTAAATGCAGGTGTTTATTGCTTTTCTTGCTTTAAATAAATAAACAAATAAATAATATGCAAACCCAAGTTATAAATCAAAACAACATTAAAATAGTAGTGAAGCATTTGTTCCCTGAAAGAAAATGGTAATAGGTTTGTGCCCTTGTTGTTCTTAAGTACTGAACATTTTATATAGACTTACATGGAAATAAAATGAAATACTGGAACTTCTGAACCGTGAAAAAGAAACGGCTCAAAAATAGCATGCAAATAGGGGCAGTTGATGAAACTTCTAGTGCATGATGTCAGTTTATTCCATTGTACAATTATTTTATATGAATTCTTTTAGACAGTAAGAACAACTACTGTTTTTAATTTTACATATTGAAAAGATTGTTTCCCTATAGAAAAAATTACAGGCTCTCTTTAGACAATGGAAAGGTTTGGCAAGGTTTTGGTAGTGTGTGTGGGGGGATACAGGGGTGGCTTTTGTGAGAAGCTGCTAGCAGCTTCCCCTGTGTTCAACAGAGCCAATGCCAGCTGGCTCCAAGACAGACTCACCGCTGGCCAAGGCTGAGCCAACCAGTGTTGGTGGTAGCACCTCTGAGATAACATATTTAAGAAGAGGAAATAAACCAGTTCTGTTCCTGAAGGACTGTACCCCATGGAAAGGATCCACGCTAGAACAGTTTGTGAGGAACAGAAGCCTGTGGGAAGGTTCATGCAGGACTGTCTCTTGTGGGAAGAATCCCATGCTGGAGCAGGGGAGAGAGTGAGGAGGAAGGAGTGACGGAAACAATGTGTGATGAACTGACTGTAAACCCCATTCCCTGTCCCACTGTGTGCTGAGGGGGAAGGAGGTAGAGAAATTGGGAGTGAAGTTGAGCCTGGGAAGAAGGGAGAGGTAGGGGAAAATTGTTTTAATATTTGGTTTTATTTCTCATTATCCTACTCTGATTTGATTGTTAATAAATTAAATCAATTTCCCCGAGTTGAGCATTTTGCCTGTGATGGTAATTGGTGAATGATCTCTCCCTGTTATTATGTCGACCCACAAGCCTCTTGTCATATTTTTCTCCCCTGTCCAGTTGAGAGGGAGGAGTGATAGAGCAGCTTGGTGGGCACCAGATGTCCAACCAAGGTCAACCCAGCACAGACACCTATTTTTGGG
>NW_009259863.1:1058195-1114534 GCF_000687185.1 Egretta garzetta
CTTAATCCTTTCATTATTGGGCCTGGCAGAAGAAGTGTATTATTGCACAAAGCAGGAAAACTATTCGTAAACAAATCTCCAGGAAGTAAGGTGATTTTTTAAAACAAACAGGATTTGCAGGATCATTGTTTTCCTGAAAAGGATTTTGATGATTGGCAGTCCAGGATAAGTGTGCACAACCAAAGACCCTTTTCTCTGATCCACTGATGTTTTTATGTTTTTCAACATAATGAAAGTCAGGAGATTTTTGAAAATGACCTCACATTTGGTATCCTTGTGTTAAACAGATCACAGAATCACAGAATGGCAGGGGTTGGAAGGGACCTCGGGAGATCATCTAGTCCAACCCCCCTGATAAAGCAGGTTCATCTAGAGCAGGTTGCACAGGACATCGTCCAGGCAGGTTTTTAATATCTCCAGAGAAGGAAATTCCACAACCCCCCTGGGCAGCTTGTTCCAGGGCTCTGTCACCCTCAAAGTAAAGAAGTTCTTCCTCATATTCAACTGAAACCTCATGTTTCAGTTTGTGCCCATTGCCCCTTGTCCTGTTGCTGGTCACCACAGATAAAAGCCTGTATTTTATATATCTCAGCATCTCTGAAATACTTACAAATATCTTAAGGGTGGATGTTGTGAGGATGGAGCCAGACGCTTCTCCGTAGATCTCAACTTCCAGAAGATTTTACTAAGTAGATCAAAAATATATGATGTGTTCCAAAAATATATGATGCATTCTAAAAGGAGCTGAAATTGAAAAAGTTTCTAAAATGTGTCAAATTAGTTAGATCCATCTGTAATATGATCTCTTGCAACATACACCTTTGACCAAATACTGGTAATAACGGTCTGCAGAATAATATGGCATTAGTAGTAATAATTTAAAAATTACCCCTTCATTGGCAGATTAAAACAACCAAAAAGCCTAGGTAATAGTCTACACAGTGCTGTGCATTTTTTTTTTTCCCATTCAAGACCAGATTGTCTTTGGTGAACTTAAGATGTGAGTATGGTCACAGCAGTTCCATTCCCCACATCTGTAAAACCACATTTGCAGTGAAAGAGTGCAAATATGAAGAAGACAATTTAACAATTCTTTAATACTATTTTCAACAAGCTGCAAGTACAATTGTAGAAACACATTTTTTTCAAATGACTTGGCAGTTTTTAAGAATTTACATGAACTCAAGCTTCCTCGAGCTGCAGTTTGTATAAATCATTTTGTGAGGATATTATGTCAGTGCTGTCCTCTTTTACTGTTAATCTGCATAATTATAATTAGAATTAGAAATTGGGTTTGATTAAAGAAAAAACATAATCTTAAGCATTTACTCAAATAAGAACCAAAGCTTTGAGGTTTTTCTTTTTTTTTTTAAAATTCTTGTAATTATAAAGGGAAGAAAAAATGGCATCAAAAACATTTTAAAAGCATTTTATAGAACCAACCTTCATGCATGGGTCTTCATATGTATTCTTTTATGATATAATTTTCCATAATTCTGCCAACTTATCTGACTGTGTATAGTGTTACAACATGGACAGATGAATTAGCAATTGCTAATTGACTGGGAAACACTCAGCATATTTTTGGTGTTGCAGAAATATTAAAAACTACCTAACAACATTAACAAGAGTTGTAAATGATACAGTGTTAACTGTGGTAATTTTCAGAACTTTATGTCAAAGCAGCACGTTTTTCATATTTTTTTTATTTAATAGGCAACTGACTGAAACTTCTGTTACTGCAAAATCTACTGGAGTTTTTGTTGGGTTACTATGTGTTAATCTGAGATAGGCAAAGGGGAAAAGGGTAATTTCGTAATAGAGAAGGGTCAGAAAGGATTAACAGTTAAATTCTACAAACATGTATTTTTCAAATACAATGTAAATTTGATTTAATGACAATTTTTTAGATCAAATTCATTGCCTTTAAATGTGAGTACAATTCTATCAAAATTTTGGGAGAGTTCCCCCCTTTTTTTTTTAAAATTAAGTGAAACCTGAAATGTAAATGTCAATTTTCAAGGATTTCAGCACTGAAAAATTAGTACTTATTATTTAATTTTTGTAATAAAAAACGTCTAACAGAAAATCCACTTGCTTCCTACCTGAAAGCCAAATTTAAAAAGACAACATGCATAAAATTGGAAGACAAACTGTTGCAGTATTTACTAGATTTTTTCCTGCATTTTCTTTTTTCATATTCTCTTTACCTTTGATGATGATTACATGAATTTAAGTCTTCGTCTGAGCTTTTACAAAACAAAGGCTGAACAAAGTACCATACCTGTTTCAGAAAGTGTTTTGATCACTTTTGATCTTCTGTGTGATTTGTAGGTGAAGACTTTTTAGGAGATGATCCAACTTGTCTGCATCTTCTTACAATCTTGTTGCAGATGAAGAGCAAAATTCTTCTATTTCTTCTCCACCTCAGGCTCTCCAACGCCTTAAAACATATTTTTCAAAAATATTTATTCCTCTTTTAAGATGAACTATCCTAAATATTTTTCCTGGAATTGATACCTTGAATGCCAGACCTTCAAAGGTAAATTTCTCAGTGACTTCTGTGCTGAAGGATCAGTCTCTATATTTTTTGATGCTCTCTTTTTCCATATTTATTAAAATAACCTATTAAAGCTTTCAGCGTTATTATTCTGAATTCTAATTCTTTCCACCCAGATGCAATTGGAATAATTGCAACAGGACTGAAAATGTTATGGAGTTATTGTCATGAATAACTTCATTGCAATGACTAATAACAAGAGTGAAAAAGAAACAAGCATAAGACATACTTAAATTACATACATACACAAAACAGTAAAATAGGGAAAAAGTTGGAGAGAGTAAGTGTTAAATTATAATGGTGATGATGAACAGCATCAGACTTGCCCTGGAGATGTTGGAAAATATGTTGAAAAAGATGTCTTGCAATTTCTCGTCTACTAAATTGGTTTCTAAAATGTGCATAAATTAAAATATTTCACAGAACTATCTTTTTATTGCTCTTCATTATTCTATGAAGAATGGAAAGAAATTATAGTTAATTTAAAAATGCTATGCCTTCAGAATGAAAGCTTGCAACTATACGTAATAAGAGAGATGCTTGTATATTATGTTTCCTTTTTGGCAATCCTTTCACATATAGCATGTATGTAGGCAAAATATTTACAGACTCTCAGCCCACTGCTAACTAACTCCTTTTGACAATTATCCATATTCCTTATGCTAAATGGATAAGCCAGATAAACAACCACAAACATTAAAGAATTTATGCACATATTGCAACTCCTCCTATTTTACTGAGTAAATGGCATGCATGGGATTGTGCTTAATGGGAGAGCAGAGTTATGCAGTATCTGCCTTTCAAGCAAGGCGTATTCTCAGATCACGTTTTGTAAGGGTTAAGTGTTTATTACATGGCCATCAGGGTCTTTACCAAAGACAAAAAAAGGAATTGCTCCCATAGTCATTCTTGTGTTGGCTGAGTACTGAACCGGAGTTCCACATGACAATTAGAGTCTGGAGGAAAGTGGAGTGGATTTGAAACTTTTGAACTCCTAAACATTTTTGAATGGTCACATCTTGTAATCATTAAGCTGTAATGCAGGAACAAAATATTATGCTGTTCTGTACTACATGGTTATGTATTTATATAGGTATGCATATCTGCACGTATGTAACTATGCAATAGAGCATAATCTTATAGAATGGCAATAGGTCGAAGATTTCTTAATATGTCAAATTTTAAGACATTTTACTTTACTGATTTGGGCAAGGAAGCCCTATTGTGTTGACTCTAAATCTGAAAAATATGCAAACACTGAGGTGATAATTTCTGTGGAAATTCTTGGTTTTGATGGCAATTTTATGCCTTATGTGTGTTGGCTGCAAAGAACATGAAGAATCCTTTTTTTTTCTGTTTACATAGAATACAAAAACAAATAAACAAATCAACCCACCTCTCCTCTTTTGTTCTCTTCCTTGCTTTCATTATCTAGCCTTTGACATACTGAAGTAACTTTCAGTATTATTTTATTACTTCAGGGGCAAATCTTACCCTTGTTCCCACCTTATGGAAACACACACCAACTTAGAGCTGTTCAGTCTGTAGTTTAAGGGTTGTTAAGGTTATACGGCTCATCTCCTTGACCCTTCCAAATCAGCTTCACAACTTCACAGAAATTCCCTGCACAACAGGCCTTTGAAGGAGTATTAGCGGCAGAATCCACTTGTTAATGCTTCCCCTCAAGCAGTTGCTGACACTATTGCAGTCTCTGAGTTTCAGTAACATTTGCAATGCAGGTTAGAATGAGGATTATTTTGACCTAAAGATCACAAAGAATTTTTTTGTGTTAAGCTTGGATATGCATGGAGCTGACCCCATCTGATACTGCCTTTTTATTGCTTTCTTCATAATATAAATGTCGCTCTATCATGCTCTGCTAAAAAAGTTCTTTTCTATGTTCTTTTATATGAAGAATCTTGTTACTTCCTAACTATCATTATGTTTCCAAGAAACCAAATACAGAATTTACCAGTCACCATATGATATTGTCACATAGAAACAAAAAGAAGCCCAAAGCTCTGTATGAGGAATCTCTGACAGGTGACACATGTTCACATCAGGATTTTAGTTAAGATCAGAGAAGTGGTTTTGAGGTGAATCTCCCAATTAGCTCCTTTACTGCGCTTGATGGTGTCATGAAGCAGTCACTCTGCACACAAGTGAATCTTCTTTCAGACAAAACTAACCTGACCGTGTCCCAGGCACTCCAGCTGCTTAAAAGCATCCAGTTCATGGGACCAAACCAGTTCTAGCGTCGCAATCTCTGAAACATATATATAGCATCAGCATCGGGTCCTCAGTATCGACTGTTTAGCTCTACCAACCTATTGCTCCTATGTAGCACTCCTTGCTAATTGCAAAGGCAGTGAACTGTCCTCCAGCAGTGGCTATTGTACCACCAGAAAAATATAAAAGTCTGATGAAACTGCCAGCAGGAGCAAGCAAAAAGGAGGAAGCAAATTGCTTGTAACTGTAGCCTTAGCCCAGTTATCTGTATTGCCTGGACCTTGGGTCTGTGTTTCTCAGTCTTTACTATGAGAATTTAGAGATGGTGATCACTGGTTAAAGAGTAGCAATTCCATAAACATTTGAATGCTGCTATTAGTAACAGAGAAATTCATTTCTCACCGGAATAATGTAGATTAGATCTAGATAATTCATTTGTAAACACAGCCATTGAAATGTTGTGAAAAACATTTCAGAAGCACAGAAGAATAAAGAAAAGAATATTTCCAGGTTTCTGAGAGGCTGTTACTAAATATAGTAAGTAAAATGCATGTATTGTTGCAACCCTCTAGTTATGTACACTAGGAGATGGCTCTGTCATACAAATTAGAAAATCAAAGCATCTATTGGCTCGTTAAGGTAATGCTCTTCTCAGGGTATGATTCTCTCTACAAAGTGCTGTCTAGGTATTTATATAGTCCGGTTTTAAATGGTTTAAGAAAAAGTCTTTCAGATTTCACACCAGGACACTGTTTTGTAATTGAATGCATATCATTCTGAGATTGCTTTGCAAGTGATTGGCACTCTTCAGAATATATTTATAACATAGCTCTGGTAAAACAAACAAGCATACTCAAATTAGATCCTGAGGAAGCTAATTTTCTTTCCCAGCCACTGCAGTACATCTGTCATTCTCCTCACTATTCCTATAGTGTTGTCATGCTCAGGCATATATCCCATAAAAGCTTATCCTCAGCTCTAACCTGTATTTTATTGTTTGCTCCTTCTTAACTGCCTCTGTGTTAAAACCCTTATGTCCAGTGTGTATGTGCTTCGTCTCTTAACTGCATGAGATACTGACAGAGTATTACAATTGCTGGAGATATGGGAGGAAGCATGATTTTACTTTAAAGAAGGCTTTTTTTCTGTCCACCTTGTAATGAAAATGTAGCCATCATTTGGATTGCTGAGACGAGCCAAGCAACTATTAGAAGATGTTGTCTTGCCACACAGAAGGGTACAGCAGGATTTTGCTTACCTTTGCAAGTTCTGCAAGCAGCATGGTTTAGGGAGAAGCATTGGAAATCTTCAGGCATTAAAGTATCTCGAGGAAGTTGGTAGAGGTGGGTGTCAAATAAATGCCCCTCTAGCACGAGTGACTACATGCAGTCATTATGATGATCCAATCTCGCCCGTCTGTGCAGTCTTCATGCTTCAAGTGTTCCAGTTGGCATATGGGAAGTCATGACATGTTCTTATTGTAAGCATAAATGAATTCTTCTTAAAGATCTGGAAGTAGAAAAAGTGCCTGAGATATTCTACATCTTCCTCACCATTTTCCTACATCCGGCTAAAATAGCTACTGAACCACAAATAGGAAGAGTACATCAGCTGTGCTAGTCCTGTATGTTGATACAGGCTGCATTCAAAGACAGAAGTATGCTGCGCTGGAAGTGTCTTAGGTGGACTGGCTAAAAATATTGCTGTAGAAAGCCTTAAGAAAGACAAATCGATTTTGTGGAAACTTCTCACAAAGTGGCTGAATTTTTTAAAATAACAAAATTCCAAACCAGCTTCCCAGGCTGTGCTGGTGCATCTATATCTTGCGCTGCAGAAACAGCTGGAAAGGAGTATGTGACCACTGCCTAAATGTAAATGCTGACTAATCAAAGCCTGCTGTTGCCAAATGGAGGAGTGCTGGGACCCCCCTGCTCTCCATCACGTCCCCAGAAATCCTGGAGTGCAAACTAGGTATGTTTTGGTTGTGCTTGATTCTGCATCTGTTTTGGGAGTGAGGGGTAAGGTGCTGGGACTGGGGGCTGCAGGTGGCCTCTGTGAGGGGAGGCCGGGGCTGCCCCAGGCCGGACACAGCCGGTTCCAGCCGGCTCCAACCCACCCCACCCCAGGGCACGGCTCAGCCTGCAGCCACGGTGGTGGTGCCTCAGGGAAAACAAATTTAAGAAAGGGCAAAATGCTGCACAACAGAGATGAGTAAGTAAAAAAAAATTTTTTTGAGAAACACAAAATTTTTTTGTGAACACTAGGATCAGAGAAGGAGGAGGTGGTGGTGAGGGGAAGGTTTAGTTTTTGTCTTTGTTTCTCGCTATCCTACTTTATTTTATGTGGCAAATAATTATTTTCCCCCAAGTCAAGTCTGTTTTGCCTGTGACGGTAACTGGTAAAGTGACCTCCCTGTCGTCCTTATCTCAACCAAATTGAATGATATCAATCAAAAAGATGAGCTTTCTCCTCCCTGTCCTGCTGAGGAGGGAGAGTGATTGATAGAGAAGCTGGTGGGGGGCTGCAGCCATCCAAGGTCAACCCACTGCCCGTCATAGGCATTCACACGTGATCGTGGCAACTACCTCTGTGTGAGCGAGCACTGTTTCAGGGAAAACGAGTGAGATGCTTCCTTGGGAACCGTAGAAGCGAAGCGCCGTGTGCGTTCAGGGCCAGACAGGAAGTGGAAGGCGAGACAGGGACAGGATGAGGTGCACCATGACATTATGTATGTACATGTTATGATGCTTCAGGATTTTTTTTTTTTTTTAAATTAATTTAAGCATAAAAACCTAAATCCCTCAAAGGCACAAAATAGAAATTCTTCAGTGAAATGAAATCTCCTGCTACCTGCTGTTAAAGACTAATTGCTCTCAATCAATGAATTCTTATCTTTTTCATTTCAAAATTATTAGTATTACTTTGGTTATTAGTGTAATTTGGTGTTATCCTTTTTTCTTTCCAATTTAAAATGCACCATGATATGCTCTAAAATGAATAAGAAGTTTAATTATTTTTCCAAGGGAAAACATTTAATTTAAGTTTATACTCAATACTTGTGTAGAATACATCAATGTTATCATAAAAGGTAATTTTGGTGTGGGAGCAAAACAACTGAAAACTGTGCTGGATGTGTATGGTTAAAATGCTAGGCTGGCACTAAGCTGATGCAGCAAGAATTCATCAGCATCTTACAGGCCATATGTTTTCTCCCCTCACTCCTGGTATTTCACCTTAGTTCATTGACTTGATTTCTGAGTCTCCCATTTAATGATTGTTCTCCTCCTTAACTCAACTTTCCTTTTGCTAAACCATTCCCTGCTTCTGCCTGATCCCTCAGATGCTTCCTTAGATGCTTCCTGGCCTCTGAATCTTATTTAGCAAGTCACGGATTCCATTTTGAATAAGAGGTAAGGGTTTCACACTCAATAGTTCTGTCTCTACCCACTTTTCTTTTGGCTTATCACAATAATATGTCTAGTTAAATATTAGCTTCATTCAAATTCCTTCTGAACAAATGCATTTTAAGCTTCATAGTTTTTCAGCTGAGATTATCCCATTGCTAAGCTATCCTTTTCAAGCAAATTTATACAATCACTAGAGATAATGCCATTCCTTGTATTTATATGCTCTTTGGAATGGTCTTCTGCGATGTTTTCAGTGTGACTACTGAACTTCCATGAAATATAGATTTTCTGTTTTTGTTGGACAGACATTCAGAATACTTGATCTGTTTAAAATGGTTGACTTTAAAACTTCTCTCTTTGCGTATTTTTAAAGATGACAATACTTAATTTCCTACTTTGAGTTTTGATTTTATGCTGATCTTGTTTTTATTATTATTTTTAAATTTAAGGGTGACTTTACTGCTTTTTCTCATCTACATTACCCCACAATGCTTCCTACTGTAAAACATTTTCATTTGTTCATTTCAGTCTTTGTTGTTTTATGATGGAGAACATCCAGTCTGTATGGAAGTCAAACATCATTACACTCAATTCTAATTAGTCTCTTCTTCCATTTTCACGAGAGTGTATCATCTCATTCATTTTCATTGTTTGACTGCATCCAACATTCCTATTTGGTCCTTCAGGATAAAATCTTTCTGGGTATGAGATTAATGCCATTAGGACTTTTCTTGATCTTGACCTCTACATTGCTTCCAAATCAGCTTTCTGTTATTTAATTCTGAACCTTCTTGGTTTTGTTTATATGTACATCTAATTGGCCACCTCTGGATCACTGTCAAAACATTGAATTTCCTGTCACAGTAATTGTAGCTCCCTCATTTTACCATTTTTTTTTCTACATTTGCATTCTATAAAATCTAAGCCAGTGAAGCACTTAAGATCCAAGTGGTAAAAAATCTCACCACTATCATGACCCCGTACAAAATCCTATCGTTATGCAGTGTCAATTATGCATTTAGACAGTTCACTGAATTTTCTCTTTAGTACACCCTGCAACTATAAATTGTCTCAAAGGGGCTGGAAGGGAATCAGAAAAACTTTATTCCATATAATCATATGGTTATATTTGCTCAGAAATCCATAAGTAGGGAATATCATGAACCAGAAAGTTTCTCTGCCTTATGTCTGGGCCAGCATTTCTTTTTCAATATGCACCTCTATTTCAATATGCATCTCATGATTCTGTTCCATACCATTGCTCTCTGACAATGATACCAAGGTGAGACTAATGATGTGAAGAAAACAGTTTATTTAAATTAAGTCTTGTATGTATAAGCTTCAATTTACTTGTTTTGAAATATTCTAATTTCTTTAACGTAAATATTTTTTATTGTAACGGAACTAGACAGGACTGTTTTTGGGAAGTGATCTTTCTGTGACCAGACAAGGATTTATCTGCAAGTAACAGAGATAAAAAATATTTTAGGAACTGCTGAGATAATGAAGATATGGCTAGATATGTGCAAAGTGTAGATGAAGTTAAAAATTGTACTGACTAGGTCATTAACCATAATGAGACTGTATAGGAAACTAGAGGAGTGTACATTAGCTGCATCCCAGCTGTTTCTCAGTGAGGATGAAAGAAAATGAAACCTAACCTGGGAAACTCTGTTTCTTTTCTCTTGTGATATGTTTTAAGCACATCGGTTACAGAGTTTAAAAGGGTATTATGTCAGTATTGCCAGGAGAGAGATCTGATTGTTCTTTTAATTTTACAGTGGCTGGAGGTAAATTTTGATCCTTCAGCCTAAATTTAAACACGGTTTGAGAAAGAATTGCATGTTCTATTCCATTTGTTCAGAAGCTCTTCAAAGAGTTTCCATTAAAAAACCAACCTAGAATCACAAATAAAGTGAGAGATAGATAAGACATCATACTTCTCAAGACTACTATAAAGAAGACCCATAATCTGATCTTATCCTAAGGCTAGTCTGAAACAAGTTGATTATAACCCACAGGATATATTTGCTATGCACAGGAAGTGAAAGTATGTATGGAAAATCGAACTGTAGATGGGATACCAGGGAGGGATATAAAATCATGCTCTGGACATGCTGGAGTGGAATTAGGAAGATGAAAATTCAGCTGGAATTAAAAGTGGAGAGAAGTAGAAAGAAGAATAAGATAGGAAG
The DNA here is from genome assembly GCF_000687185.1 of Egretta garzetta. Lineage (NCBI taxonomy): Eukaryota > Metazoa > Chordata > Aves > Pelecaniformes > Ardeidae > Egretta > Egretta garzetta. The sequence continues at coordinate 1,068,587 of NW_009259863.1, forward strand.
GAGAATAGGAAGAGCAGGTAAAGATACATCAGAAACAAAAGGAAGGCTGAAGAAAAATTTTGGCCTGCCATATGGAGTGGTCTGTCACTGGTGAAGAACACTGAACAGTCTTGAAGTACTCTTGCTGCCTTCTTTGCTTCATTTTTTTCTGGTAAGGACTGGTCTCAGGTGTCCTAGATCTCTGTGCCTAGTTGTTGAGCTTGACGGAGAGAGGTACTATCCATAGTAGAGAATGATTTAAGTTAGGTACTATTTAATCCAGTTGGATACGCACAAGTCCATGCAACCAGATGGGATGCATCTGAGGGTGCCAAGGGAGCTGGCCAATGTAATTCTGAGGCCTTCCTCTGTGGTCTTTGAAAGCTTATGGTGACTAGTAGATTTTTCCTGCTGACTAGAAAAAGACATCTTCAAAAAGAACAAAAAGGAGTACCTAGGGAAAAACAGGGCAGTCGGCCTCACTGCAGTTCCTGGGAGGTTATGGAGCAAATCCTCCTGAAGCCAGTTCAGGACACATAAAGACCAAGAAGGTGATTTAGAACAACTAGCATAGATCTAGTAAGGGCAAACTGTCCCATACCAATGGTTATGCCTCATCTGAGAAGATGGCTGGCACTGAAGAAAGCTGTGAATGACATTTGCTTTAGCATTTTAATCAACAGCCTGGTTAAAGGACTGGATATTTCTTCATTATGTCGATGTAAGACCTCAGACTGGGAACACTGCTTGGTACACTGGATGACAGGGTTGCCATTCAGAGAGACCTTGACAAGCTGGAGATAGAGGCCAACAGAAACTCAAGGACCCATCAAAGACAAATAAAAAGTTCTGCCACCTGGGATGGAATAAACTCACAGAACATTACTGCCTGCCAGCTAGAAAGATGCACTGCAGAAAAGGACTGTGTAGCCCTGGTGGACAAAACACCCTTGCAGCAATGAAAGCTAACTGCATACTATGTTAGTAGCAGTGTAGTCAGCAAGTCAATTATTTCTTTCTCTTTGCTACTTTGAGGCCATATAGATGATACTATGTCCCGTATCACCCCCTCGTGTACAAAAGAGAGACTGACAAGCTTCAGAAGGTCCAACAGTTGACTACCAAAATGATTAGGGGCTGGAGCATATGATGCAAGGAGATGAAGAGGACTGAATCGGAGTTATTCAGGTTGGAGAAGAGAAGATCAAGGACATCTAACTGCACTCTACCAAAAGTTAAAGGGCTTTATAGAAAAGACAGAACCAGACTTCTGTTAGCCATACACACTGAAAGAACAAGAGGCAAGAGACACAAATTGCAGCAAGAGACTTTCCAGCTGGATACGTAAAGAAAAAAATAAAAAATAAACAAACACGATGAAGGTGATTAAGCAGTAGAGCAGGCTGCACAGAGAGGCTGTGAGAACTCCATCCTTGGAGATATTAAAAACTTGACTGGACATGGTCCTAAATAACCTGACTTAACTTTATTTTTGATCCTGCTTTAAGAAACTTGTAGACTAAATGACAGAGAGAGACCTTGCAACCAAGCATTTTATACTTCAAAAACATTTCAGGATCACTGTCTACCATTATTTATGGTGTAGTCAAGCTGTTTGTTTTTTCCTCGGGTTGAATTAATTCAGCTTCCTGTCTGGACCACACATTGTTACCACAAAGCCCATTACCTCCCATTAGTTCTGCTGTTGTTGCTTGATTAACTGTTCCCACAAAAGTTGCTCTTGTGATAGCTGGTAAGCCCGGATTTTGGACCATTTTGTATCAATTGCACCCCTATGCCCCTTGGAAATAAGTGGCCTAAGTTACTCTTTAAGTAACTCACATCTCCCCATATATTGTCATATTACTGTGTAAATGGCTGGACCCCTGTACCTACAGGTTGAACCAGGGTCTGGACTGAGGCTTTGATGTATAACCCCTTACTGCTCAACCAGATGCACATAAATATAAACGTGGAATTTTGCTACATTGTCCAGGTCTTTGCTTTTCTTCTTGCTCTCTGAAAGGCTCCTCTTGCTCACCCCCTCTAGGCCAAGCATCATAAGGGAATGCTTGCCTCTGTCTGTATTTTAATTCTGCATGCCTTTAGAGAATTTCCTGGGTCTGAATAGGAAGAGGTAACTTGACCCCCCAGCACACTGCAAAATAAGTGCTCATTTTATAATAACACTTTTAAAACTATGAATGATTATACTTTTCTATAATGGCATATGCAAATGCAACCTCAAATCACCCCAAATTGTAAATGGGCATGTGCAACACCAGCTCAGAACTAGGTAAAACCGATAAGTATAATCATTCTGTATCTAAATTAAAGCAGGAAGGCAAAGGTTTAAATATCATTCAGGCAATAAATTTCAGATTTGCAGGGTCAAAATTCCTGTATCAGAGAGGGACTCCTTAGGTTAGTACAATAGGTACTTTATAGAAATCAGTCATGTGTTATATGATTTGCATGTTTTCTTATATGGGTTATTAACTTTCAAACTGATTGATGAATTCTAGGTGCAAACCTAAGCTGAGGTTCCATTTTCACAGAATTACAGAATCTTAGAATGGTTTGGGTTGGAAGGGACCTTTAAAGGTCATCTAGTCCAACCCCCCTACAATCAGCAGGGACATTTTCATCTCAATCAAGTTGCTCAGAGCCCCGTCCAACCTGACCTTGAATGTTTCTAGGGATGGAGCATGTACCACCTCTCCAGGCAACTTGTTCTAGTGCTTCAACACTCACATTGTAAAAAAATTTCTTCCTTATATCTAGTCTGAATCTACCTTTGTTTAGCTTAAAACCATTACCTCTTGTCCTACCACTGCAGGCCCTACTAAAAAGTCTGTCTCCAGTGGATTGGGCAGCATCTCTGGAGGTCACCTTGTCCAACCACTCTGCTCACAGCCAGCGTCGGCTACGGCAAGATGTCCAGTGTGTTCTGAATATCTCTGAGGATGGAGACTCCACAACCTCTCTGGGAAACCTATTCTAGAATTCAATCACCTTCTTGAAAAAAAATAATGTTTAAATGGAATTTATTGTATTTCAATTTGTAATCCGTGCCCCTTGTCCTGTCACTGGGCACCACAGAGCAGAGTCTGGTTCCCTCATCTTCACTCCTCCCATCAGGTATTTATAAACATTGATGAGATCCCCCCCCTCAAGCCTTCTCTTCTCCAGGCTGAACAGTCCCAGCTCTTTTACCCTCCCCTCATACATCAGATGTTCCAGTCCTTAATCATCTCCATGGCCCTTCACTAGATTTGCTCTATTATGTCCATATCTCTGTTGTGCTGGGGAGTCCAGAACTGGACCCACTACTCCAGATGTTAGTGAGGAGCTGAGCAGAGGTAAAGGATCACCTCCCTCAACCTGCTGGCAATGTTCTTCCTAATGCAGTCCAGGGTGCTGTTGACGTTCCTTCCTTCAGAGTACATTGCTGACTCATTTTATTCATCTCTTATTACATTGGGATACTTAGTTAAGAATTTAATTTATTTATATATGGTGTCTTACTAATTGGTGATAATTCTCATAAACAACATTCTTGTATTTTTCTTCAAAATTGCAACATGGGCTCTGAGAGGTATGCATTACTGTTTGCAATCAACTGTATCTTTTCCAGGGTTGCCTGTTTTAAGGTTTCTAAAGGATGTGTCAGTGTCAGGGGAATTATATAGCATGCATGATCTTAGAGAACCATGCATGGCATACAGGTTTTAGCTTTAATGTTTAATAGGATGAGCTGACAAAGTTTTTATTTCTCCAGCTGGCTTTTTATTGACATGTTGCTGAACAGGTACATTTACCTGCAATAACTGTGATGGTGGCCACATTGGTTGCAATGACACGTCTTCCTTGCTGAAGGAAAGCAAGCTACAGATACATTTGAAAGGAGGCGTTTTGGATTGGACAGAGTGATATAAATTTCAAATTGATAGCTTCACTCCTGCCACGTAACACACCTTTCCTACACTAAAACATTTCTTTATCCTTCACGTATCATTCTTATTCCATCACTTGGGAATTCCTTATTGACCCATTCAAGATTGAAAACTGAAGTTACTCAGCTATTCATACTAGTAAAATGTATTAAAAAAACCAAACTAAAATGTCATTATCTTTCTTCCCTGCATATAGGCAATATGGAATGTTCCCTATGTTTAATGAAATCTATATTTATGGATCAGAGATTTATTTTGTTTGGGTTTTATTTTTTTTGAAAGAGGGTAGAAAAAAGGAAACTCGGAGCCAAATCTTGTCACTATTTTACTGACAGCATGAAATTGTCTTGCTGTCCCAGAGGTTAATAAGAAAAAAAATCTCTTATCAGACATCAAAGAAAATGTAGAATTATCACAACAGCAAGCAATATTCTTTCATTCTCTAATAATAGACAGTGCACATTGCTACAGGAAACAAATGTACCCAACTGAATAGATAAATCCATAAATAAGTGCAGACTTTTGCTTTAGCTAAGAAGCAAGAGGAAAAATATTCTCTATGTGGCTGGAGCAATATTATATTAGTAATGTGAGCTTTACTAGAAACCACATTACTTTTTGTGGTCCTTTAGCATTATCCACTAACATTGCAGAAACTTGCAATAGAAAGCAAACCTGTGGTTGAAGAACTTTCTGTTTTAAGAGGAGGGGAATACAAAACACCAACAGAAACTATTTTCTGTTTAACTTCATAGACAGAAAGGAAGCAGAAATTGTTAGGATCTAATAAAAGGGTTCAGGCCCTTTCAGCAGGCTTTAGAGAGTATGTATGGCCTAAATCCAAAATGGTGTTGATGAGAAACCACTCAATTGCTGCTTAGCTTTGGCATTTCATAAGCTGTGCATGTGTCTTACTTTTTTCCTTGAAGTTTTCCCAAACTTAATAGTTGCACCTTTGAACCTTCTTGAATCAGTACTGTAACCACTATCCTGATAGTGGGAAACAAAAGGTTTCTTCTGGATGGATTTTGAAAAAAATGAGTGAGCCCTGACAGTGCTCAAGGATCAAGGATACAGATATATACATTTTCAGGGAAAGGTTCAATACTATGAATGCTGAGTACTTCATGTATCTTCATAAATTTGTGTGGGTAGGGGAGCGAGGTGCTGGATGCACTCGTTCTCAGTGTTTTCTTAGGGACCAGTCTGTCTTATGCTGCATTTGGAGGGCAGAAAACTGCTTTCCCAGGGCCTGTTCAGAGGTGCCAAACTCCTTCCTAGGACTTTCAGTGCTTACCTTGGGGCAGGGGCTTAAACGCCAGGGTTGGGGAATCTCAAGAAGCTTGAGCAAAAGGTAACTCAAAAAAGAATCTGTTGAATACCTATCTTCTGAACCCTAAGTCTTTGCTTTTGCCGTGAATCATTTTAATTCTCAATGCATATGGGCCTTAAAAACATCTGACTTGTTTTCCTGTCATAAAAAGCCTAATAAACCTCCTGTTTGATTCAAGGATTTTATTTCATTTCAGATTTTTCACTTTAACAATGCTCTATTAATTTCACTTGATTTCAGTTTGCTGACATTTTGCTTTTCAGTTCCATTTAGCATCAAAGAAAACACTAAACAAGCTATCAGGAGTTATTCTGAATTTTCAATAATAATTTAAGAAAAAAAGCCTAGCCCTTGTAATGCCAGAAATAAGCTAGGACTTCACTTTGCTTGTACTAGTACTTTTTTACCTTGAATGCAAATGAAGTCTCTGAGCTTTTTCCTCTAGAATTGTGATATTTAACATTGTTATCACACCAAGAAATAAACAATTGTTTAAGGAAATGGGTGAGAGTTGTTCTCAGTGCTACAGTGCTGATTCAGTCATGCAGAACTAATTTCCTGGCTGTCTCTGAATGCACATAAAGCTGCTCTGTAGCTGCTGCTGACAATGAACTAGTGACTGGAAAAAGAAATCTTAAATACAGTCACATCTCTTGACTGTTAAAATCCTTTACACAAAGCATGCTGATCTAATGTACTGTAGTAAGCAGTATCCTTTTTTTTTTTGAGTCTTGGTAAAAGAAGTTTTAATACCTGAAGCTGTTGCTAAGTAACCAAATGCTTCCAAAATATATCTTTCTTGCTAATAAAACTGGTTTTTTTTCAGCTAATGAATATACTTACATTGGAAATGCAACACTGGATATTTCATAATGGGAAAAATATCTTAACAATAGAAGATTATCACACATAACTGAGGATATCTCATTCATGTGGGAAGCATATTACAAGTCACTTAATCAGAAAATCTGTATTTGAATAAAACTGTCCAACATTTTAGAAGCAAGATGCAAATGGCAGTAAGCTGCCTTTACAAAAAAGGGACTCCCGTATTTCTTTAGCTACATCAGATGGTGAAAGAAAAGAGAACTGATGCCTGTCCTTAATACATGATATTTAAAGCAGGCTGGCAGATATTTTTGTTTTCAGAAATAAAGTGAACTTCATAAAATGGTGTTTCAGCACAAAGATCCTCAGAATAAAAAAAATCCTCAAGCAATCCACTAAAAGTAAGAGAAAAATACATTCACATATATAGATTAACTAAGACTGCAAGAAAACAGAAGATGCCCACAAGTGACAATACTGCTTCTAGCTTAATGTAGATCTAGTGTTATTCTTCAGATAAACTTTAATGGTTGGAAGAAGATGAAGGTGGGAGGAAAGTGCACTCAAATCCAAGTTTGCAGTGTTACAGCCCACACAGGGATGTAAATGAAGATTTGGACATAGGATCTGCTCAGTGAAGCAGAAGGTTTTACTGCCCTCTAGTAAAATGCAGTTACGAAACTGTCTTTTAAAATGTTTGCATGCTGAGTAAACCTATTCAGTTATAGTTACTGAAAATGTGATTAGTCTTGGATTGTCATCTCATTGTTTCCATAGTCAGAGAATAAAACATTTACCTTCAATCAAGTACGTCTTATTTTTGAATTAAGGAAAATAGCAATAATGAAGCACAAAAGCAAGGTCTCTGTGGCTGCATCTTCATGAACAAATCCCATGCCAGATTTTCAGCACTGTTATTAGCAAAAGCCTAAGTGGTGTCACTCCCTGGAAAAGAACAGAGTTTTCATAGCACAGTGCAAAAATTCCTGAGTCCTAACTGCAGGGGAACTTACCCTGTTGTTAACATTGTACCAGCACTAAATTAGCAGCTCAAGAGTGAGCACGATTTGTGTCCTTTAATTTCTGGCAGCGGCAACTCTGAGAATGAAATGGCAGCTGAACTCTTTACATGGTGCTTAGATAGCACTGTAGAGAACTGGAAGATAGTTGCAGGGAAGTTGTAGATATTTAAAGGTGCAACACAAAGGAAAAAAAAGAAATAAAATAATAGTTTTGTTGTCACACACATAGCAGTACCATGCAGCACTGTACCACTGGATTATTACTAACAAGGATGACATGAAAGGATGTGCGAGGCTGTCATCTTAAAAAGCCTGACACTGATGGTGATTGTTGTAACTGTGTACACTGTGACTCGTTAGGCAGTGCAGCCTCTGCTTCTCCAATGGCAGCAGGAAAAGTGCTTGAGAAAGGGCAAGTGCTAACTGCAGCCTCACAAAGTACCTTGTGCTTTCTTCCCTGCATCTTGGTTTTCTTTCTTTCTTTCTTTAGTACTTTTTTCCTCAAAACTAGCACATTTTTCAGGAGTCACATGGCCCCTCTGGGAAAATTATATTTGCAATTCTTGGTATCAGTCACTGAAAGGTACAAATATTCTGTCAATCCTACCCCTGCTTTTGTATAAAGGCATGCTCGATCTCCATATAGTCTTATTTATATAGCTTCATAAATATTCAAATGCCTGGGGAAAATGAGGTTGGAAATGGGGAAGTACTTCTAAAGTAAATATAAATTAAAATAAACATGAAGAAACAGAAAGAGTTTATACTCATTCATAGAAAAGATCCAAGTAGAGGGTAGTATAGCTCATTTCTTCTCCTACCTCTTGTCCTTCTCTGCCAGGGACAGAGAGTGCAGGGGCACTATCTTATCCAAGGGCCACCACAGAGGAGGGACTTTACGACCAGTCACTCTACCCTTGTATACTCTCTCAAGGTCAACAAATAACTTGAATCTAGAAACTCAGTCCAGCTCAGTCTTGTTCATCAGTGATGGTCTGGGATCACAGAACCACAATTAGTTTCCTGACATTCTTCTTTACTTCTGAGACCTGTTTGGATGCAGGCGAGCAATCAGGCTCCCAAGTGCTCCAATACCTCTTTCAATGTAGTAACAGATGCAAAAAGAACAACCTTGTTGAAATATTTTTTCAGCATTTATTATGAAATTAAGACTCTTAGGTCATTTTCCAATCCAGATACATGGATTCCTAGAAAAAGAGGTCTGGAAAGGGCTGTGGGAGACAACCTAATGAAAACTTCATATAGCAAGCAGAATCATTTGTACCTCAGTCATTGTTGACAAATGCTGACACTTACTAATTTGTCCTTGAAAGCCTCAAATAGCGGCTATTCCAGGTACTCCAAGGTCTTTTCTGTCTTCGTTAGGTAAGGTCCCTGATGAATCTTTCCTTTTTACTGCTCTCCTGTTTGCTAGCTACTTAGCACTTTTTCATTAACTCCTTGGCTGAGTCCTGCTCCCTTAAACATTGCTTTACATTTAACTCTCCTAATGAATTATGCACTAAAAGAATATGGGGAAAAAAAGGTATCACTTGAGCATCCTGGGAATAACAAGCTTACTTTTTTAAACTTCATAGTTTTATTTAATATATATTCCTCTCCTTTCACTTAAACCTTCTTAAATAAAAGAACGCACTTTACTGGTTTTAATTTGACAATTGTTAATTCATTATGTATGTTTACACTGCCTTGTGCATGTTACAGGTATTGCATTATGTTCATCTGACATTCTGCAGTACATTTGGTAGCATTATTTATTATTATTTTGTTAATTTGTTCTTATCATTCTGGTACTGTGAACATGTTTGGGGGTTTGAGATATGTAAGTGCTTGATCAGATTTATTTCTACTGAGTTGTGTACAATTAGGTAGGAGACATGGTAGTGGTGTTTGTGTGTATGAAAGAAACTTATATTAGGCACTTAGACAGATAAAAAATGTCTTCCATGGTTGTGAGTGCATCTTAGACAGCTCTATGATCTTATATTTCACCTGAATTCTGAAAGGACCTACATGTGCAATGGTGAAAAGCAAAGTCTTCACAGAGAACCCTCAAAATAGGTAATAAAGCCACAGCTGTCACTACAGTCTCCTTTAGGATTCCTGTTATTGGGGTCAAAGCATTTTCTTCATAGCTCCATTCCAAGATATGGCCCATATGTATACATGTAGTGTGGTAATGTAAAGAAAAAAGATAGACCATGTTTTCAGCTGAAATAATGATAGGTATAAGCATCTTAAGTGAAAAAGTCTCAATTTGCTTGAGTTTAAAGTCAGAACCTGAACACTGTGTTGATAAAATTTGCTGGTGAATCTTGGATGTCTTTATTTAGTTGCATTGATTTTGGAAGTCACCATCACTTTTGGATGCAGTTCCAAATCTGTGTTTCTCCCCCTTTTGCCCAAACCCCAAATTCTATAAGTAGAATAAGTAAATAATTAAAAAAAAATTGAAGATACTTCAAAGAAATTTCAGGAATACTTTAAATTACCTTGTGACCACAATGTGGGCCATGCATTTTGTCCTTGTTTCTAAACCTTCACCAGATCAAATTACATGACAAAATCATAGCTAGATCTGAATGACAAACATGTTTCTATCCATGTGTTGTGAAGATATAAACATTTTCTCATTGTGAATCATACAAAATTACAACCTTTGGAATTCTTTTAGGAAAATAAAACTGCAAGGACATTTTGCTCCCCTCATGATTGCTGCATAAGCCACAGTTTCCTCCCTGCCCATTGAGTATTTGATTCAGAATCTTGTCCTCTTGCACAGTCTCCTCTGTGAACATTTGATGGGGAAGGTACTGCTGTGTAAATGGGGAAATGCATATTCGCATCTCTGCTATGCCTGATTTAGACCAGAACCATGATTTTCAGCCTTTGCTCTGTAGACCCCTGTGGTTTGCAAAACAGCAAATAAAAGGGCAAGTCCTGATACACCATAGAACTGTACAGACGTGAAATTTCTGAAGGGGCCTGTATCTCCTGTGGGAAATTTATGCACGTAAACAAACTGAAAAAGACTGAAAAACTCTGAACTAGAAATGTGAACAAGTCACTCTCAATGGTGTCTTAGTTCTCATGCTGTTTTGCAACTCATGTGTTTTCTGGATGAAATTGTTTCATTTCATAGGAAGGATTATGTATTCAAGGAAGGGGCAGGGGCAAAGGCTGATAATGCCCTTGTCTTTGAAGTCTCTGCAAAAAATAGGTATAGAATTATTTAGACAAAGTTGAACAGCTTGAACAGATGCTTATCTAGAGCTTAGAGGCTGCTGTATTCTCTTTATTTTTTTTTTTAACTCAATGCTCTATAATAATAAAAGGAAATCTGATAAAAGACAAGGGAATGATGAAAATTAAATCATTTTCAGAAAATGGTGAGATTAAGCATTCTGTATATTTATGAATTCTGAAAGAATGCTTGGATGAAATCAGCATCACCGATTCACTCCCCTCATTCTCCCCCATACTGAGAAGTCTTTCTGAATCAGTAGCAAAAATAGGAATGATCAAATCAGTGCAGCTGTGAACATTACAAGATGCACACTCCAACAAACATAAAATGTGTGAGTGCCTGGTGAGCATTAGGAAATCTGTCACTATGAACAACTGAAGGTGACAAGTTTAAATAGACCGAGGAATTCCAGTGTTAGCTTACTTCCAAACAAGATATTTTCAAAATTGTTGTGATCAGTTTTTTTTTTTTCTTTTACTGAAGATTAGCTGCATGAAAAATAAGCTAATTTAAATTGTCTTTAGGTAAAAGCAAAAAAAAAAAGATTCTGGGAAAGCTATTCAAAATGGAAACAAGAACATTTCTGCACTGATCACTTGCTTTTCTGCTAGAACTTTCAAGAACACTTTTCCATACTGTGAGTGCTGGAAGACAAATCCAACATTACAACTTCTTATGGAGTGATGAAGGTGCTTCAGCTAAAAAGAGTCCTCAATTTTCTGTTGTCTTCTTGAAAGAAAAGGAAAACTCTCTGTTTGAGAAGTCTATCTTTTTCACCAATAACCTACAAGAGTCCTAAGTGTGACTGATCAGTTCTGAAAGAGTTCAAGCACCACAGAGAGAGCCCATCAGGCAGCTTCAGGAGCACCTAACACATTGGCCAAGCACAGAAAAGCGGCAAGCATGGGGGAGCAACCATTAAAAGCACTAGAAGCAGTTTAACTCCACAGTATTTTTGTTCTTTTGTGAGTTATTTTAGCTTGTTTAATTCATGGAGAAGAAGATGGGAAATGATAATGAGGGCTAAGGACAATGGAACTATCTTGACATACCTAATACCACTCTCAGAGGGCAGATGGATGATCTGAAAAAAAGGAATAAAAATTATGTTTTCTCAAAGTAACTCTAAGCTTCAGGGAAATGAGCAAACTGTTTTCTCTTTCATTTGTGGGCACAATCTCATCTGCAATGCATTTAAATACCTAGTACCCTTTTGGCACATAACTTTTGCTCATTTAGCTATCAAAATGGTTTTGTTGATTTCAGTCTTTAACCTTTAGCCTAAATGGTAAATATAGAATACTAAGGAAATCTTTGTAATGTCTGTGAACATAATAAGGGTATCAGAAAGTAAATTTCTGTGTTTCCTACCACTTAATATATTCCAGTATAAACCCTTTGTAAATGATCTGGCACTTTAATATTTCAACTTTCTTACTTATGCTGCATGTTAGATGGAAGTACTAACTTTAAAATTAGTCATCCTAATGTGCAAAGCACTGGAAAAAGATGGATGTTTTGAACATAACAGGCTTTACATTAAACTCCAGCACAGATTAGATGAATTGTGGAATTATGCCTAATACCCTTAAAGGGTTTTAGTGATCAAACAGGCAGTAGACCCATGCTGACATTAGGTCTAACATATCTAAGGTACACAAACTAGAGATCCAGGGCCTTACAGACCTGCAGTTCTACTGGTTTATATTCAAACTTTTACAATGTAAAAATGTATACCAAAAATGTCCATGTTTTTCTATACTCAGCAGTATCTCCAGTGGTATTTCTGGACAGTTCTGAGGCTCTGTTCTGTGCCTGTGTAGTCCACGTACCGTATGTTGTATGTATCTGCTGCCACACTGTGTAGCCCTCTTAGCCTGTAAATAGGCTGGACTGCCACTTGCGAGTTATAGCTTATTGTTGATGTACTAAAAATATTTCTGCCTTCGCCATAGGACTTTGACATGAAACCTGCTGTGATAACATATGAATTAAATATGTTCATAATAGCATATTTCTTGGGAGATTTAAAAGAATTTGTGTTATGGACCACTGATTTGCTAGTGTTCACTTACCACTGATGAATGCTTTTTCCCATCCATAGTATGGATTTTATCTTAGAGCTTTAGAAGTTAGCCATCTTATCTAAGCTATTCCCATAGACTATTTCATAAGATAACGAGAGGTATCTAAAGCCCATAACATCTAAGACAGATAAACTCCTGCCTGAAAGCTCTTGCCTGTCTAGGACTAGACTAGTCAGCTGAAGTTACATGAGGTGAATCTCATCCATAGTATGGAGGGCAGCTACAGCAGAGCTGCAGATCCCTCAAGATGGGATGTGTTCCTCATGCTTGCAGAGGAATCTGAGAGTTTTAGCTGCTGTCAGAAGTGACTACGAGTAGCTCAATATGGTTAAGTACTGTGAATCATGAAAAAACTGGTAAGTTTGAATTGCAAACAGATTAAGTCAGGAACTGGGTGTGAGTTTTCCCCGCAAAGGATGAAATTATATAACCATTTTTACTAGCAGTTAGACTGCATGAAACAATAGTACTGTCTGGTGTTACAGTCTATGAATTTGTGTATTTTAGACATTTCTAAACAGTTTTATTGCATTCTACAGCCTTATTACCTAAGAAGAGACAAATTGAAGAAACAAATGAGTATTGGGTTTATGTGGCAAGGTTTTGGGGGGGTGGGGTGGGGCTGCAGGTGTGGCATCTGTGAGAAGACGCTAGAAGCTGCCCCCATGTCAGACAGAGCCAGATCCATCTGGCTCCAGGACAGACTTGACACTGGGCAAAGCTGAGCCAATCAATGATGTTGATACTGCCTCTGCGATAACATATTTAAGAAAGGGAAAAAACTGCTGCACAACAGCAGCTGGGAGAGAGGAGTGAGAATACGTGAGAGAAACAACTATGCAGATGCCAAGGTCATTGAAGAAGGAGAGGGAGAAGGTGCTCCAGGCGCTGGAGCAGAGAATCCCCTGAAGCCTGTGGAGAGGACAATGGTGATGCATGTTGTTCCTTGCAGCCCATGGAGATCCACTGTGGAGCAGATATCCACCTGCAGCCTGTAGGGGACCACACGCCAGAGCAGGTGAATGTCCCTTAAACAAAGCTGTGACCCATGAAGAGCCCATGACGAAACTCCTGGCAGGAAGTGCGGCCCATGGAGAGAAGCCCACACAGGAGCAGGTTTGCTGGCAGACCCGCACTGGAGCAGTCTGTTCCTGAAGGAAGGCACCCTGTGGAAGGACCCATGCTGGAGCAGTTCTTGAAGAACTGCAGCTCTGTGGGAAGGACCCGTGTTAGAGAAATTTGTGAAAGACTGTCTCTCATGGTGAGACCCCACAATGGAGCAGGGGAAGAGTGTGAGGGGGAAGGAGCAGCAGAGATGAAGCATTATGAATGGACTGTAACTGACCCCATTCCTTGTCCCACTGCACCACTTGAGGGGGAGGAGCTAGAAGAGTTGGGATTGAAGTTGAGCCTGGGAAGAAAGGAGAGGTGGGGGGAAGGTGGGGTTTTTTTAGATTTGTTCTTATTCCTTATTAACCTACTCTGCTTGATTGGCAATAAATTAAATTATTTTTTCCCATGTTCAGTCTGTTTTCCCTGTGACAGTAACTGGTAAATGATCTCCCTGTCCTTATCTCAACCCATGATCTCTTCATCGCATTTTCTCCCCCGGTCCTTTTGAGGAGGGGCGGTGATAGAATGGCTTGGTGGGCACCTGACAGCTAGCCAAGGTCAACCCACCACAAAATAATAAGGAAATGTTTTCCTGAACCTAAGACTGCAGCAAGTAGATGTCAAGGTGGAGACAGGAAACTAACACATGGGGGATGGGAACAAAGTCTTCAAAATGCTAAGGCCTTATCTATGCACAAGGCTACAGCAGTGTAATTAGATGTATGATTAATCATGGTTTAGTTAACAATTTGTCCTGATGAAACCAGGTTTAAACTTGCATAAAAATATCTGTACATGAGATAGACTAGTTTAACTAAGATAAAAAATTAAGACAATGCAGTACAACTTGGTGGCACAGATGATGAATTTCAGACTGATGTAAAACCAACCCCTAAACAGTGCAAGATATAGAAAGTTTTCTTGATAATTTTCATAAGAAGTTGTTCAGTCAAAAATATCTATGTTTATTACTATGTTTTTGACATTTTACAACTTCTCGTTCTTTATTACTTCTATATTCAGCTACAGTACTCTGTGACTCCTGATTATTCAGTCTGTGTGAGCCAAGGTAATGTAGCATTTAAATAAAGGAATTGGAACATCTGAATTAGACTTCCCCTTGCAGAAACACTTGTCAGTTACTGAACTGATCTATTTCTCCTGTGAATGGATGCAATAAGGGATTTTAAACATACACCATTGGAGTGCATTTTAAAGGCTGTTATTTCAACAACCCTCAAATGTATTTAAGTTTCTCTTAATGATGCTTTGCTGTGGACTTGCCGAAATAAATTTATAATGCAACATCTATTACCTGCTTTGCCAGTTTAGAATTTTGTCTATGTCTGGCATCCTAAGTATTGATAAAGCAGGATTTTCTAAGAAAAAGGTTAAATTCTAAAGGCAATTTCATGGCTTTGATTTTTGTGCACCAGTCCTGGTAAAAGAGATAACAGTCTCAGTGAGGAATGGGGGTATGCTCCAGCTCCACCTTCATACTGTGAAACAAATTGAGGAAAATGATTCTGAGGAAATAAAGTAAAATAGGTTGATCTACAGCATACATAATATTAAGTGAAACGTCTTGTCTTACAGGTAATATATCACCTGCACTTTTTTGCCTCTTCTGGTGATGGCTCACTTGAGGGCCACACCAATCTGCACCACCCAGTAACAGGAAGGGTATGATTTCCTCAGGAGACAGGCAGGGGAGCTCTTCACATTTTGACATCATGGAAGTAGGTGCTTTAGGAATGCTTCAGACAGACAGCTGAGATGGATTTTACCTTTTTTCAGAAAATTTTTCTCGTCTTTTTTGAGTAGCTTTTCTAATATCAATGTCAGAAAAGAGAAGTGCTATTTCTGATCTCCATAAAATAAATGTATGAGTTAAATCTGGCAGTTATTACTATTTCTAGGCCGAGTTTTGATCTTAGCAGCATATTGCACTGGCTGTTTTGTAATTAGGTGCTATTAAAAGAGGATGTCTATCAAAATGTTAACAAGGATGGTGGTCAATCTCTGTCAGATTTATTGAAAGCAAATACATTTACAAGTTCCTTCATAAATCTAGGTCAAGTAATGAGATTCTCAACTTATTTCCCATAAAGCACTTACTACATTATGCAGGCAAAATGACATGGCACACAACAGTTCAATTTCATCAGCTCTTCACACAACAATGAAATCACAAACCAGTACTGTTTAAATTTTGATTTATTTCATTGTCATCTATTAGCCTAGAATACATACATACATGGAATATTTTGGCAGAATATATATTAAAACCCCCGAGAATTCTCTTATTTCTCTTGATATCCAAACAATAAGATGTTAAACTCTTCTTTAAGAACAAAATGAAGTATGTACATTTTTAATATTTCATTTTGAATTGCTGAAATTAGTATTTTGAATGCTACATTCAGCACTCTCTTATGCTGACATTAATACACACAAATAATGTGTAGAGCCAAATGATACAGAACTGCTTCCTGAATTTGTTCTAAACACAAAGAAATTTCCTTAGGATTACTAAGTTTGAAACTTGTTTCTCTGTATATCCTGAAATAATCAACTATTTAATGTAACTTTGAGCTCAGGGTGAACTTCCTAAGTGCTATAGGATAATATTTGCCATTTATCTCAAAAATGTTTAGGTATTTTTTAAAGACCAAGTTTCACTTCAGTGTCTGGGGAAGCCATGTAATGGTAAATAGTTTTCTTGTGAGCACATTCAGTACAGAGGTGGGAACTTGTGGTTCACCTTCCTGCACTGATCAATGATTGAGCAATCAGTTGGTGTTTAGGGAATTCATGTAACTGCTGTGAGATGTGATTTCAGATTCCCTCAACTGGAAAAGGGAACTGAAATTGTTTGTTGCTCCTGAAGGCATGCTCTGCTCACAGAACAAGCAAAGAGCATAATGTCTTCCAGAATTTTATAACTCTAATTCATC
The DNA here is from genome assembly GCF_000687185.1 of Egretta garzetta. Classification (NCBI taxonomy): domain Eukaryota; kingdom Metazoa; phylum Chordata; class Aves; order Pelecaniformes; family Ardeidae; genus Egretta; species Egretta garzetta. The sequence goes on from NW_009259863.1 coordinate 1,085,130, forward strand.
TTTCCTCTTATTTCTTCCACCTAAAATTATGTGGGAAATTTGGATTAAATTGAGAAGTCATTTGGGGAGAAAAGAGTAGGCTGTTTAAATGATTACACTGTTGAAGAAGAAATTGTTCCCCAATAAAAGACCACAGTCATCTGTGTGATTCTAGTTACATCTATACCTAATGTTACAGTTAATCGTAAAATTACTTTTAAGCCTAAAACTGCTGATCTTGTGTAATAAAAACACCTTAGATCAACCCTCACAGCTGGCCATACCTCAAATTCAGCACTATGTGGAATGTCCAAATGCAAGGTAGCAATGTCTACTGGCCCTTCCTGCTGTGTATGGAATTTATCCACATATTGAAAGTTGTATACGCAATAAGTCCAGCAATGGCAATTCTGCAATTTCTTGGTCCATAATTTCTAGCCTTCTACAGACTTTCAATTCTTTCTCTTTTGCTTGTGATTAGAGCAAGCGAGACTCTGAGGAGCAGAGCATGGACTACTGTAGTGTGGCCCCAAAGTAAAGGATGTGAAAATGTGGATTTTGTGTCTTAAATCAGCTGAAGATGACCTTCAGATTAGACCCTGGGGATAGCTGTGTGCTATATCACTCGATGGATGCTGTTCCTGAAAGGTGATACTGACTACTTTGTTCTGCTTAGGTGAGCAAAACAGTCAGATTGGGGCTGATGTTTATGCACTATGTGTTCATTTTTGGCATAAATTCAGTTTAATGTTTCCATTGTATATATCTTTTCTGCTCTTTTTGCATTCTGTATAAAGAATGCACAGCGACAATATTGTGAAATTGAGGAAGAATAGTAAATCAGCTGGTTGATTTTGATATGGTTTCTATCCAGAATATTTTTAGACTCTTGAATTAAGCATCTGAATATAAGTTGTATTTTTCCTAAGTAGTTCTATGTTTGAAATACTGGAAGCAAGCCACAATTTTCTGGATTCACAGTGTATCACTACAGATCAATATTCTCCTGTCTGAACATATGTTATACCCTGGCTGACCACACAACACAGGTTGGAAGCTCTCCTATGAGTAGATTCAAGCTCAGATCCCCACTTATCACTTAAGTAAATATATCATTTGGGTTTAAATCATCATGTCTTTTTTTTTTTTTTTCTTTTTTTTTTTTTTTCCTGCCCAGGAAAGAGGAATTTGATGACTTGCTGCAGCTTTCAGGAAGCCCCAGAGAAATGACTGCTGCACTTCATGATCAGGTAGTTTGGACACACAGGATTTATGTACTGTAAATAAACATGATCTGGCTAGAAAAACTGCTGTTTGTGGTTTTAATAGCTAAAGGACAGGAATAACTACAGGGTTCACAAAGTATATGATGGCATATTGTCAAGCATATGGTGTCCTTTCTGGATGTTCCTCTTGAGTTTTGTTGTGAAGAGTATTAAAGGAGAAGAAAAGCTATTTCCTTGGCTAAAATTCTGCTCACTCGTCGGAGAAAAAGTCCAGAATGATATCCTTAAAAAACTGACAAAGCATTGTAACTCTGCAGTGAGAAACTTGTACCAAACATTGTTTCTGTTGTAAGGGGTTTATGAATAGATCACAAGTTGATACCGGACGCCTGAAACACAGTTGGTGGCAACTCTGGATAGTAAGTGTTACAAAGCAAGAAAACTTGAAGAAAACTAGTAATTAGACTTGTCTTTAAGAACTCCATAGTGGGGGAGAAAACCAGAAGGATTAGGGAAGTAATCAGGATTGAGGCTTGAGTAGAATAAAATGGTGTCCAAGGAAGAAACACAGATGATGTCATGGCACGCTGCAACCCTCTCTGTAGCTCCTGCTGTCAGTTTGCCCCCCACTGACCTTGACTCAGACTGCTGAGACAGAGCTGTGACACCGACCGTCTATACAGGGGTGAGAAAGGTAAAAATTACAGAGTGGTAGGACTGCTGATCTGTGATTGCTAGGAGAACAAGAGAGAAAACATCAACATGGAAAGATAAAATCCTGAAGAAAATAAATGCAGAAAGGGTGGCTGGAGGCTGGTCTAGCCATGGAGAGTCAGGAACTGCCAGGCTGGCGTTAAGCCATCAGGGCTGTTGTCACTGACAGAGTAGGAGGAAGGCAACAGATCTGGACCCCTAGTGATGGCTCTTAGGAGCCATGGTGACCAACCCTTCCCTCCTCACCAACATCTGCCCAGCTCATGAAGGCTCTCCAGGTACTGTTCTGGGGTGTGGGCACGGCAGTGCTTAACCTTATAGCTCACTAAATACTAGGGGTCTTTTATGTGCATTGACCAAGAAATAATTTCTTTGTGCTTATGACGTACCCATATGCTGCTTGCAGAGTCTTTTTGTGCCAGGCTAATGATGCCCAAACAAACTGACTATAAAAACATTTTGTGGAGGTTAAGAGTTGATTTCATTTTTATGCTGGGAAGCCAACGTGCATATTTAAGAAAGTAGCAGCATAATAGGAAAAGAACATGATCTTGGAAGAAGTTATTTACATCTGTAGAATTAAAAAAAAAAAAAAGAAAAAAAAAGGAATTTCATCTAGCAGGAGGTACAGTAAGTGTCCCTGCAATAGATGAAGTATCCTTTGCTGCAGCCATACATCTAGAAGAGCTCTGATGCTCAGAGCTATCTGACATTAAATCATGTCAAGCAGAAGCAAACACCAATGGAAAAAAAATCATTAATGTTTTTAATTAGGTTGTCTTGAATTCTCATCTGCATTCTGAAAGCAAGGGGCTTATTTCGGTAAAAATCATGGCCAGCTTCTGTAGCAAGGAAACTGGCTGTACTCTAACTGAATTGGGCCCTAAATTTGTTGCTTGGCAAGAACAAGGAAATGTTTTGCTCTGGTGTCTGACTCCATTGGCAGTGGTGCTTGTTAATCACACAACCCATTACAATGCACTATACAAGGAGGAATCTCAAAAACATCTTATTGCTAAGAGCTAAAGGCTATAAAGTGCAGTCTTTTATACTAACCAGATTTGTGCTCTGTTGTGTTTAATGGTAGTTGTGCCAGTCCATGATTACTCACAAATGGTGACTAGAGACTGTGGCTGAGAAACCTCGGTGTGAGTGCAAGAAGGGGAGGACCTCAGAGCTCATGTTTTAAAGCAATATTTAGGCTAGCTTAACACTGAGCAACAAAATGAAGACAATAACATGGAAAATGAAGGCTAAAAATGTTTAATTACTTTACCCTGATCACCCTGCTGCCTTCCAAGTTGGCAAGTAGGAACTGGAACTTGCCAAACATGTTTTATTTTTAAATCTTTTATCCACTGGCAAAACTGAATATTGCATCGGACCTCATAAATGTATTTTACAATTTTGTAAGGTTTTCCAGCCTGCACATACCTACGTGTTCATGCACAAACACTTAGAGAACTGATGCATGCAAGGGCAACTCTGACTTTGGGTTTTGGGGGGGTCCATCCCCCACTGAATTTTGTAACTAGGTAAACTTTCTCTGATTCATGTTTCTCCCTTCACTCAGCACAGCAGAAGCAGCAGCAATGCTAGCACCAAGCCCAGCACTGCAGCCCACTGGAGGAAGTAGTCTCTGACCATGCAGTAACCCTTGGAGGGAAGGAATCTCCCCTGTCACCAGCACCTTCCACCCCTTTAGATAGAAACCTCAGAAGCCACACACATGTACAGTGTTTTTGTGAGTATGTTGGATGTTTCCTCTAAGTAATTCTCTAGGATCTGATTTAATGTGTAGTAGAGCATGTGAGTATCAGCAATATTGAAATATTGACAATAACACGTAAATGGAGAAGTAATTTAGTCTCATAAAACCCTCAAAATCTGGTACTGGAATCAGAGCCCTGGCACAACACTGCATGACTCCTCTTCATCTGGGAGATGGGCATCACTGCAGCTGTGTACACTTTAATTTACACTGCCCATTTCCTGCGATCCTTTCTAATGCACAAACAACCCAACCAGCAAATAACTAAAATTTTTTGTATATTAGCATTCTTGTGAGTGTGACTGATTTAAATCTGGGTATTGGTTAGTAAGTAGTGTCTAGCAGTATCTGATGGCTAGTAGCTCAAGGGAATGTAATCTTATTCATATAATTCAATTATTTTCAGTTACTTTTCCATTTTTATATTCAACAGGAAATAAATAGGGACAGTAGCTGTTTTTCCAGGAATAAGGTATTTGAATCCTTTTTTTGGGGTGGCACAGATGAGCGACACTTCATCACTGAAGGGGCTGAGCTAACTTTCTAGAAGGATTTGTGTATGCAAACTGTTAGTTGTATGCATCCCTGGATGTTCACTTCCACACGGTGTAGGCATGGTCCAAAGGCGACAGTAATTCTTTGTATTATTGTTGAGACTGAAATGTGCTTTCATCATTACTTTGCCCTAGCTGATCAGCAGAGAAAGTAAGAAGTGTCACAGGCTGTAAAAAAGACCATAACTTAAAAATAAAAAAATGTGCTTAGGAAGGTATGTTCATGTAGTTAAGCATATTTTTATTTTTTACAAAAGCTAATTATTTATTATCAATATCTGGCTCAAAATATAATCCTACAAAATTAATCTTTCCCAATTTTAAACTTTTGGCAACTACGAATCAAGATTAACAAAGGGACCTTAGTGATAAAAAGCACAGACTTGCTTTGGAGAAACATACTTTTCCTCTAGGATGAGAAAGGAAATCAGACATGTAGCTATGAATTTGATTTTTAGTTCATTTTTTTTTACATACTTATGTATGTGTATATGTGTATACATACATATGTATGTGGATGCATGCATATAGAATCCATCTCTAATTTTGACATTATTTTGATTTTTATCTTAGATTTTAATACAGTTCCTTTGCATATTCCAGCAAAGGACCAATGCATATGCATATTGCAATCATGTCTGTTATGTATGTACCCAATTCATTTTTCAAATATTCAATGTGCTGAATCATAGTTATCTTAAACACCACATTTCTCTTCATTACCTGTCAGACTGACTGCTCTATAGGAGTAGTGTGGTTGATGAAGTCCAGGAAGAATGCATTCCTGTGCATTCTGTATCATATTCACTGCTCTAAGTATATTTGCTTAGCTACTCATCACACACACGTTTCAGTCAGATTCTATGACTCTTCCTTTTCTGATAATCTTTCTACAGTGAAGAGAAATATTGGACAATAACATTTCTCATTAACCAATCAAATTAAATAGGGGAATGAGTGACCAAGAATACTGAATAAAATACTCAGATATCCATAAATCTTTTTTTAACCTCGTACAAGGTAGAATTTCCTATATATAAAGCAAAGTGCTTTGATATATATAGATTGACAACATACTTTGCCTTTTATGGATTTTGAAAGAGAGGCATTTGTAAGGAAACACAAAACCTTGTCTTGTAATGAATTTCAATGTATTACATAGGGAACATTTAGAACTATCAAAACTGAGATATCATTAAATACTAATTCTAAAGTAAATAGGCCGCAAAGCACAGAAATTTGAAACTGCACATGGTATCCAAGGACAAGTATTTTTTATGGACTCTTGAGTTCTTCCAGGCTTACTGCTTGGTGAAACGAAGTAAAGCAATTTAATATGGATAAAATATTAAGACATAGTAAACAGAGTTTTCATTGCTCCTTTTACCGATATTTATACTTTTTTTGATGTGGTAGTTTGGACATAGTGTCATCTGAGGCGGCTTAGGGTGATTCAAGATTATGCTTAAGACTTCCCTGTGAAAGATTTCTTTTAAGATTTTCAGCTTCTGGCCCAAAACTTGAGTTGGTCTCCTATAGGGTCTGTGCATACCTCACAAAGTCTTAGACACCATAGGATTTTGCAAGTGGCATTAGAGATCTGTGTTTAGTCAACTGTATTGGTTTTTTTGGATAGATTTTATGGCATTTAACATCAGCCATTGGAAAGACAGGGGAAGGATTCAAGTAAATATTGATACCTACATTAGGCATCTACCTCTGTCATATGGCATATGTATCATTCCTGTGCAGATGTCTCAGACAACTTAGACATCTCAGATGGCAATAGCTGTCATTTTGGCAATTGAATTTGCCAGTTCAGTTGCCAGGATTCTTAATGAAACCTAGTTGCTAGAGACTTCAGTGCAATTCAGCATATACCAGTGTTCATTTGCCTACTGGGTTCATTCTGCCCAATTTGGATATCTGCTTCAGACTACCATTAACTCTTTCTGGAGTCACCAGACTATGAAGAAAGCCTATATAATTAAGACTTCTCCAAACCTTAAAAGTTTAAGATAAGTTTAAGGGTTTGAAGAAAAATACTTGGGTTTTAGATAGTTTAAGAAAGATAAGATAAATACACATTTTTTGACTATTTTTTGTGTGATTGGAAAAGGCAGTAGCATTACTTGTAGCAGTTCATTATCAGTACGTTTACAAATTAAACCCAAATGTTATCATTTTCTGATATGCAAAGAGTTCTCTTTCAAAGTAGTTTTTGGCAAAATTTTCATCTCAGTAATTCCTTTTTTCCCCCCTTTTTTTTCTGTCAAAAAGAAAATGCTTCCCCAAAAGAATAAAGAAAAAAAGCCCCAACCAACCCCAAGCCTCCTAGTTTTAATGAAAGACTTCTGTAAGTTAAGTGTCTCAACTGTAATTTTATAATAGGCACTTTAATGCCAAGACTGTTGCATGAAAAAAGTCTACTGTTGTAGTGGCTAAATCACTGGCATTGTCAAAAGAGCAGAGCTACCTTCTGGATGCTGTTGCTGCTCTGATACTTCTGAAACATATCAGAGATGGTAAAGTGTTCAGTCTCTTATCACACATTAAAAAAAGAGGAATTAAAAATCAAGAGAAAGCATTATTTTGATTCCAAGCCATTCATTCTTCATTATACTAAAGTCAACTCTCGACCTTAGATACACATAGAAAATTATAATTTCTGAGAGCTCTGACATTTTTTGCCATTTCCCACTGGTGCAGTGTATGAGGTTGTCCTAGCTCTCTGTCCTAAGCAGGCAGTTTCTCACTGTTGCAGTTCATAACTTGGTACGTGAACTCAAATCATCACTGATTGCAGTTATCATCCTGGTCTGAGACCTGCAATGCCACATAATAGACAGGTTGCCTATTCTCTGTCCCTGCAGTATAGTAAAAAACATTTGAGTATTGTAACCTCTTAGTAAATCACAGCATAAAGACAACAGGTCAAACCCCTGGCAGACATCTCATCTGCAGGGAAAAAACAACCAAAAAAACCCAAGCCATACCAAAGCAATAAACTGGTGCATATATATATATATATGGCACATATAAATATATATATATATAATAGAATGATCACATAAATCAACTTCATATTGTAGAATAACAATAACAACACAGATGGTAATAAATGCCAGATGGTCTTTAGAAAGCTGGTGAGAAAGGTCATTCCCTAGTTCAAACAATTTAAATCTGTAAGTCATACAATTTTCTAATATGTCTTGATAACTCCTTGAAATGAGGAGTTTAGATTTGATGAATAACTTCAGAAATTCACAAGGAGTGGGCTTGCTCTTTCCGAAAGAGAATACTTGGAAAATTTTGATTTGCAGAATATTTGGAAATGTGTACTCTTCCATCCCATTCAGACTAAAGGAAATTTCAAAAAGATTTGAATTTTCTGTGAAAGACAAAATTTACTTTTGGATTGAGTTGTTGAAAGCTACATTTGAAACATGATTTACCATGTTTTCACTATTGTGCTAAAATTCAAGATCTGTTCTTAGTTATTACAGTTGTGGGAATTACATAAGCTCTTAAAAGTAAAGCTGTGTGTCTGCAGGTCTTCCACTCTATCCATACCACAACTTACAATCTATCTGCAGCAGCACACTTTTCATATATAATATCAGTAAAGTAAAGCAAGACTGGTTTATCATCTTGGAGTTTTATGCAATAACATTTTATTCATTAAAGCCAAAAGGGATAAAGAGGTGAGTTTATGAAAGATAGATGTCAGAAGACAGGCGTGGGAAGCCTGGAAAGGTGATGAGGACTTAATAAGAATAAACCCTCTATCCTTTATTTAATTATAGTTATTGTCTATTTTAAAATAACTTCAGTTGAGCAAAAGGACAAAACCACATTATTCACACTTCTGTTTTAGAAGGGTGTGTTGTGCTGGTTATTAATTATGGTTAGTATAATAAACATGCCTGGAAGAAACACCTCAAATAAATGATCAGACACATAGAAAAAAAAAATGACCTGTTTAAATGTCAAGAAATCGCACATTCAATTAGTGAGCTTGTTATTTCTCACAAGGAAGATTATCAGATGACAGCATTCATATATTAATTAGGAGAGAATACTTTTGCACTCTTCCTCAGGCAGAGTAGGGAATTTGTCACGCAGGCTGATTTTCTCTGTGAACTGTTCTGGTCTGACTGTAGGCCCAGACTCTCCAAAGCAAAACTGCACTGAAATCGATAGCACAGATACCTGAATAACCTGGAGGACCTTGGACACTTTCTTTGACAGTAAGATGCATGGAAGACTCCCAGAGGGTCTCCTCTAGTTGAGGTGAATTTTATTAATGGCTTAACAGAGTCATAATTTTGCCCATAAACCTAATTTGACTTCAGGTCTGAACAGTTTCCATACCCCTTTGATCTCCTATTTTTATTATTTCAACTAGCTAGCCATTCCCAATCAGAAGACTAATTCAGCACCCATTTATGGTCACTTTTGTTCCTTATGGTTTTAGTAGTCTTTGACTCCAGAAGAATAAAATGACCACACACTTCCCTTTTACCTCTGCAGCAACATCTGTGCACTCTTTTTCTTTAGCCTCTCTGGCTTATGTTCTCAGCTCACTTCTGAGCTATGTGTCTGTGTTCTTCTATTCAAGCAGCTAACAAGCCTTGTGGCGATTCATTTCTTGTGACACTCTTTGATGGGTTTCACTTTGAAGACTTTAACTTCATTTTGGCTTTGCAACATGAATTTGAATGTTCCACTCAGTCTTTAATACCAGGTAGCTTTGATACCAGTGTTCATAATCTGTTGTGTTCATCAGTCAACATTTCTTGTTTAAAATATTAAAAAAAAAAGAAAGCCCACCGCATTATCCTGATGACAGTGGCTATAGTATCCTAGCAACAGCTTCCTTTTACGATGAGTTGTTTGTCATAGTGTCCAGAATACTTCAAATAAACTTAATTCTCCATGCAGTTTCTCTACTTCATAATTCCTTTTTTAATGCAAAATTTCCTTGATAAGGCTATTGTAACAAATAAAATGTCATATAACCTAGGGTTTTTTAGTTGTTTTTTTTTTTAAAGTCTGTATTTTTATAGTAATGTAATAATAAGAAAAAATGGAATTTCTTCTCTCAGAAAATGCCCTATAATAAAAGGGAACTATTTAAATTGATGAAGAGTTTTCCACAGGAATTATTTTCTCAGGAAGTGTATTTTCTCTGGAGGTTTTTTTTTCCATAAAATGCCTTGATTTTGATTTTGAAAAGTCAGACATGGTGCCCAAAATGTCAACCTGAAAACCTTTTGGCACTCCTCAAGGGGAGCAGGATGCCTTCTCTGTGCACTCTCTCTCTGCTCCAGGGACCTTCCACTCTGCCCAGGGGCACAGCTTGCAACAGGGCATACACCAGGTAAGAGTCTGGGTGCCTAAGTCTTTGGAAACCATTCCACCACCTGTGGTATGCTGGCACCTAACTGGCAGATGACTGAATCAATAATTAGATCTGACCCTTCTCTAACAAGCTAAGGAGAGAGCCAGGGTAGCAGGGTGGAGGAATGCTTCTGTCTGTAAGGAAAAGGTGAAGGGGAGTAGATAGGCGGAAAGCAAGCAGGTAAAAAATCCGTTCTTGTTTGCCAGACATAGGGAGAATATTAATAAAAAAATATGTTAATGTTATATTAATATCCTTATTTTAATTGTAAATTCTCTGTGTCACATGGATTCTCTTCTACCTTCTGGTTCTGTAAAATGTGGAAAATATTCGCCTCTTACCAAAATTTTAAGTAACTTGTAAGTGTTATAGTTATCATGAGATGGAACCTTAAACATTAGTTAGCTAGGAGCTTTAAATCTTTATTCAGTCCATTCTAGTTTCACAGAATGTCAGATATCTAATCAGACTAGACTTTGAGCCTTATTTGAATGTTTCATAGCTAAAAGAAGAATTGATATGAGACATAATAGTAATTCTATAATTATGTCTTCACCATTTTTTCTGTGTTGCTAATTTTTTGAGGTCTCTCCTGTAAGAAAATTATCTGAGTTGTCTGGGGATTTTTTTTTATGTGTTTATGTGTTCATCAGCTCTATTGCTCCTGTAATGCTGATTTTGCCAGCATTAGTTAGAATTTGGTTATTTACCTGTCAAATATGTCAGTAAGCTTGTATAGATAACTTCAGAGAAAAGCAATGAGAGAAACCCATTGCATTTATCACTGAGGAGGTAGGAAGACAGAAACTTTCTGCCGATGCCCCAATGACTTGACTCCCTGTGACAGAACACAGAAATATAGCTTTCCAACAAAGTAAAAGATAGAAATGATGGGAAGGCTATTGCAGTGGAATATTTTAAATATTTTATACATCTTAACTCATTTTCACACTTTTCATATGGTTTCTAACATTTTCCTCCGATTTTGCCCTCCTTTGATCATTAGACTATGATGTTCCCCAGGGAGATCATAATATTATAGTACTCCCTATAGCATTTCCCTGGGAAAATGAAAAAGAGAGCTGCTGGGAGATGTTAAAGAACAGTTCAAAGCCTCAGAGATTTTATGGTCAAAAGAGACTAGTGTGATCGTTTACTCTAACCTCTCCCATAAAACAGCCCTGGAAGCTTTAAGCCTGTTTTTCATCTGACTGAAAGCCCGATGAGAGGACACTGTGAGTACCAGACATCTGCTGCAACTAACCCTGAGTCAGGAGAATTGCACACATCTCAGTGAGCTTTAGTAAGAAGATGTAGGCATGACTGAGAATCGGCAGTTCTGGCTGTATTACAGAAAAACGCATTGTTTATGTTCCAGCTACCTCCATTTCCTTCAGACATTATTCCATGGGTTTCAGAGGTTTATGTTGCAACATTCTCCACACCCTGGAAAGAAATAAGAAAATGCCAGGCAACTTAATTCATATGCACATACAAGTTTCTTCTGCAGTGGACTATAATAGAAGGGTAGACTAGGATATCTTATTCAAAACATTTCATATTTTATTTCTGGATGGTTGTGATAGCATTTTTACAGAAACAAAGAGCAAAATAACAACCCTAAACAAAGCGACAGATCCTTTCTTCATTGTGTTAGGAAGGAAAGCTAGAAGCTCTAAAGAGAAAAGAGTATTTATGAAACTTGCAAAGGATCTGTGAATCTCTTTCTGTACTGCTTAAGGGATAATGGTTCTGGTTTCTAACACTGGTCTGTATCTCACAGTCCCTTATCCAAAGACCTCACATGCTGAGCTTACACACATAATGAATAATCAGTGGCAGGGTTAAATTATGCACTGCTCAGTGCAAATTCCCCAGGTTCTCTTTGGTGGAATTTTACTGTAGTTGGCAACATTAGTGAAACAGAGAATGCATCTGCTGGCATACATGATTGCAACACCTGCTTTCTCAGGATTTGTCCCTAAATGCATCAAAGGCCATACTAGTTGCCTGAGAGGCAGAAGGATAACAACACTTTACCCACATAGCTGTGGGACCAATGAAAACATAACAGGTTTTTCCTGCCAAATCAAAGTTAATCCCAGTTCAAATACAAAGAAAAAGTTTTTTCTTCTTGAGTTCTACTGATAAGGAATGCCAAAGCTTTTCAGGTCTTGAAAGGTATCTTAGTTGTGAAATGGGTGTTAAATTACGAGTTTAAAAATCACAGTTACCTAAATACAGGAACCACACTCACCTCAATGTTTTCTGTGATAACAATACTCTTGGAATTAAGAAAGTACAATACTCTCCTGAGGTAATGAGTGATAAGAGACAAATGCCTGGAAAAAAAGAGGTAAATAATAGAAGCAGGGAAATAATTAAAACTACTATGGAGGTGTAAAATGTGTGCTTCTGCTTCATGGTAAAAATAATCAAAGGACAAACTAGTTAGCATTTACATGAAATCTGCAGTAAAAAGGAAGTTAAAGGAAGTATTATCTCTGCCTAAAAGTACATTTCATTTTGCAGATGGTTACCTTCCTATTCCCTGCCTCTCAGCCATGTGGGAATAGGGTAAATGAGAAAGTACATGGAAGCGATATAATGAAAAGCTAAAAAAATTTTTGCCACAAAGCATTACTCTAGTTCACATAGTGTATTGTTTTTATAGTTAGAAAACTCTTAAGACTTTTATTGTGAAAGGAAAATGACACATTTAATTTATTATTATTCAAGCAGTTGTTCTGAGAAATGAAAAACTACACAGGATTAAGCCATTCATGATCTGATTTGAAAATCACCAAAAAAGGTGTGATTTAGTTACTCCTCTAATCTCTGCTGCTTTTCAGAACAGCCAATTCCTCCTGCTGGAGCTGATGTGAAATCTAGATGTTCTGTCCCCAGGGGTGAGATACTGTAGAAAGTAGAACACTGTTAAGAAAATAGAACACTGCTAACTCAGACATGCACAATGTGAACCAGTCATTTTGTGTTATAGCTGCTCAGCAAGCAAAAAAAAACAAAAAAAAAAAAGAAAAAAAGGTAAAGTCTCAGAAAATCTTATTCAAACTACTCCTAGACATCAACTCAGCAGAAAAAGGGTCAGACTGTATGAGTCTCACTATCTATTTAGGTGTGCCAGTGAACTTGGATTTTGTCTACTGTTGTCCAAAATATTCTGACTCTGATGAGTTTGATCCTAAAAACTCATGGCTCAAGAATCAGTAATGACTGGTAAAAATAAAACCTGGTATACTAAAAATAATGTTGGAATACAATGGCCATAAACTTCCAATGTGTAGGAAGAAAATAAATGCCTTCAAAATAATAACTATCTGAATGTTCACACTGATACACTGTTACCACTGGGAGAAGTATGGAATGCTTCTCCACACAGCACACAATGGAAGTGTTAAAAATAGTTTTTATGGTAGACAAATGGCCTTCAAAAGGTAGACTACATCTTTGGCGAATTTATTTGCTTCAAAAAATTGAACATACTGTTGCTTTCATGCTTAAGGGAACATGTATTTCAGAGCAGGACTCCACTGGCAACCACTTTTATGTAACATTAATGTTTTCCAAAAGTAGCATATTAGGACATAAATACAATGCTAATAAACAGCAATGTAGCAAATGTTTTGTATGCACACAGAATGAACAAAGTTACACATAAAGAAGAAAATAAATCTAATGCAAGTATTTTCAAATTTAATCAGGTCAACAGTATTACTGTGTCTGAGTTTGGGTGCATCAAAATGAAAGAGTGAGTTTATTGGCTAGAATACAGAATTGAGAATCAATATTCCTAGGTTTTATTCTCTGTCACTTACGTGCTGTGTGACTTTGGGCAAATTGAGAGCTTTGCACCTAAGGTTGTTCATCTTTCAAATGAGGTATTTACATGATTTATGAGGATGTTGTAAGGCTCAACTCACAGAATATTTGCAAAGGTACAGACTAAGAGGTATGACAAATATTACATGTAATGACAGTAATATGTTGCCATGGCCCGCTGTAAACATTTCTTTATCTTCATCATGGGGCCAAATTGTGACTGTCAAGTGTGTCTTTACGCTTCAAAAGGTGGCAAACTATGTCATGGGTTTTTCCCAGTATAAAATTGGCTTCCTATGTTGTAGTATAAAGCAGGAATTCTTTGTAATCTCAGGTGCCCTGTGGGTCTGCACATGCTACCTTTTTGCTATATTGTTTTCAGGAGAAGTCCTGCAGGAGGAAACAGTGCCCAGGAGGAGTACTGAAGAGAAAAATTAAAACCCACAAATCTATGTTGCAAGTCATTATAGCAAAAAACCCTCTGATTTAAATAACAAAAAGAAGAAAATAGGTCCCTTAATTAGGGTAATTTATGATGAAGGTATAATTCAGTAAACGAGAGGAATAGCCTCAATGGCAGATGATACATTATTTTGCTAAGAAAAAATGGCTGTGCCCCCATTAAGAGCAACCTTACTTTTTTGATTGATAGGTTAAGTAGGAACAGGCTGAAGAAGCTCAGGTGAATCACTGGATCACTGTGTACTTGGCAGGGAGATACAGATTTGTCCTGGCCTGCTGAGAGCATCTTTACAGACAAAAGTGTTATCCATTGTCAGGACCTGGGAAGGTAGCTCAGAAAGTAGGGTATGTGCTGCTTTAACTTACTGGATGACAAATGTTCAGTGAATTAGAATTTCTCTATGGAAAAGCATCTCCAAAGAGTTATTTGAAAAGCCACCGGGGATTCTACCAACTGGCATGGTCCACATTCATAGTCCTCTCTGTGAGGTGGAAGACAGTAATCTTATCTAAATAGGTAGAATGAGTGAGGAAGAAATTATCACAGGATGACAGAATGGTTGAGCTTGGAAGGGACCTCCGGAGTTCATCTGGTCCAATACCCAAGGTCAAGCAAAGCCATCTACAGCCAGTTTCCCAGGACCATGTCCATATGGCTTTTGAATATCCCTAAGGAAGGAGACTCTGCAACCCCCCTGTAGCAGTTCTCAGCTACCCTCACAATAAAAAAGTGTTTCCTGATGTTCAGATGTCACCTCCTTTGTTTCACTTTGTGCCCATTGCTTCCTGTCCTGTCTCTGGGCACCACTGAAAAGAGGCTGGTTCTGTTCTCTTTGCACCCTCCCTTCAGGCATTTATACACATTGATAAGATGCCCCCCTCCAAGCTTTCTCTTCTCCAGGTTGAACAATGCAAGTTCTCTCAGCCTTTTGTCATAGAAGAGATGCTCCAGTCCCTTAGTCATCTTTGTGGCCCTTTGTTGGACTGTGTCCAGCATGGCCCTGTCTCTCATACTGAGGAGCCCAGAACTGGACACAGTACTCCAGGTGTGGCCTCACCAGTGCTGAGCACAGGGGAAGGATCACCTCCCTTGACCTGCTGGTAATACTTTGTCTAATGCAGCCCAGGATACATTAGCCTTCTTTGCTGCAAAGGCACACTGCTGGCTCATGTTCAACTTGGTGTCCACCAGGATCCCCAGGTCCTTCTCTGGAAAGCTGCTTTCCAGCTGGGTGGGGGAGATTGTTCCTCCCCAGGTGCAGGACTTTGCGCTTCTCCTTTGTTAAAATTCATGAGGTTCCTGTCAGTCCCTTTCTCCAGCCTGTTGAGGTCCCTCTGGATGGTAGCACAACCCTCTGGCATACCAGCCACTCCTATTTTTGTGTCATCAGCAGACTTGCTGAGGGTACACTCTGCTCCCTCATCCAGATCATTAATAAAGATTTTGAACAAAAGTGGACCCAGTATTGACCCCTGGGGTACACTGCTATTAACTGGACTCCAGCGAGACTTTATGCCACTGATCACCACTCTCTGAGCCTGGCCATTGAACCAGTTTTTAACACCTCACTGTCTGCTTATCCAGCCCATACGTCAGCAGCTAGTCTATGAGGATCTCAAGGGAGATGGTGTCAAAAGCCTTACCGAAGTCCAGGTAGACAACATCCTTGTCTACCAGGCCAGTCATTTCATCAGAGAAGTTTATCAAGTTGGTCGAGCATGACTTTCCATTAGTGAACTCCTGACTACTCCTGATGATTTTCTTGTCTTTTATGTGCCTGAAAATGGTTTCCAGGATTAGTTGCTCCATCACCTTCCTGGGGATCAAGATGAAGTTGACTGGGCTGTAGCTCCCTGGGCCTTCTTGCCCTTCTTAAAGATAGAAGTGATGTTTGTTTTCCTCCAGTCTCCAGGCACTACTCCCAGTTACCATAACTGAAAAAAAGATTATCAAGAGTGGCTTTACAATTACATCTGCCAGCTCCCTCAACACTTGTGGGTGCATCCCATCAGGGCCCATGGACTTATGTATAGTCAGTTTGCTTAAGTATTCCCTGACCTGATCCTCTTCCACCAAGAGTACATTTTCCTCACTCCAGCCTTTCCCCATGGTCTCTGGGACCTGGGATTCCTGAAGGCCAGTCTTGCTGAGGCAAAAAAGGCATACAGTACTTCAGCCTTTTCCATGTCCTGTGCCACCAGGTCCCCCATCTTGTTAAGCAATAGGCCCACATTTCTTCCTGTCTTCCTTTTGTCACCTATGTATTTACAGAAGCCCTTCTTGTTGTCCTTGACATCACTGACCAGGTTCAGTTTCATGTGGGCTTTAGCTTTCCTAACTTCATCCCTGGATGCTTGGACAATGTTTCTGTATTCCTACCAGGTTACCTGTCCTTGTTTTTACTCTTTGTATGCTTTCTTTTTGTGTTTGAGTTCGGCTAGGAGTTCTTTGTTAATCCATGAAGGCCTCCTGGCATTTGTTGGGATGGAATTCTCTTGAGATTGGAGGAGGTGATCCTTGAATATTAACCAGCTTTCTTAGGCTCCCTTTCCCTCCAGAGCCTTATCCCACGGAACTCTTCCAAGCAGATCTTTGAAGAGGCTAAAGTTGCTCTTCTAAAGTCCAGGATTGTGAGCTTGCTTTTCACTCATCTTTCTGCCCTGAGGATCCTAAACTCCAACTTTCTCATGTTCATTGCAGCCAAGCTTGCCTTTGATCTTCACATCCCCAACAACCCCCTCCTTGTTGGTGAGTATGAGGTCCAGCACAGCATGTCTCCTCATTGGCTCCTCTGCCACTTGGAGGAGAAAGTTATCATTGATGCACTGCAGGAACCTCCTGGATTGTTTATGTCCAGCTGTGTTGTCCCTCTAGCAGATATCAGGGTGGTCAAAGTCACCCTTGAGGACCAGGGCCTGTCCTTTCTAAAGAGCCTGTATCTCTCCATTGCAGCACTCCAGTCATGGGTGCCATCCTGCCATGTTTTCCTCATCCCAAGATCATAGCCCTGCAATTGCACACAGATCTTTAACTTATTGTGTTTTTTCCCCATGACTGTGTGCACTTTAGAGAGGCACCCCAGCATGTTGAGTTCCTGGAGAGGGAACTACTTCTGGTGTAGTCAGAAGGCTAGATAAGCTTTGGCAATCCTTCCACAACATCCTGGATCCTGGCCTCTGGAAGGCAATAAACATTTCTAGATGATTGGTTGGTTTGACAGTTGTGTGTCTATGTCCCCTGCAGCAGGGAGTCACCCATTATGATGACTCACCATTTCTTCCTGGTAGTCTTGCATGGTTTAGGGTTAGGTGAACCAGGTTCTTGGCTTGCAGGCACATCTGGCTTCTCTTCAGCTTTGAGGTGTGTGAACCAACTTTGCATTTGTAAGCCCTTGGGTGGGGCAGGAGCTTTCCTTTTGGTACCAGAAGTCACTAGCTTCCATCCTTCACTTTCTCCAGAGGTTGCATTTACCATGATGGGGGTTCTTCAAGTTATTGAGTCTCAGAGAAGATCCTGTCTATCTCCCTTTCACCTTCTCTCATAATGACCCATGCCATAGGAATTCCCATAAAGAAAATGCACAAATAGAGCACCCAATTAATCTCATATCTTTCTGTTCTTTGTGCGTTTCCAAAGCAAAAACAGAGAAAAAAATTACAGGTGGGAAGAAAGGTGCATTGTCAAAACTGCTTAAGAGCTCCTTAAATATTAGTTGCAGGACCCTACAAAGTAGCTTACATTCTCTTTTAAAGAAAGACCGCATTGATTATGCCAATATATTTAGAGTTAGAATTTTGTCTTGTTTGAATTGGAAGGAAAGTGCCTTTTGCCAAGAGAATAATTTTCAAATATCAGAATACTTAGACCTGAGAGATTACTTAATTTAAAAGCATTGAGGTACCATACTTAAATAAGTCACATTTCTCTAGGAATATCTTTAACAGATTTCTTCATCAAAGCAGTCTGTATTTCTTCTTCTAAGAGTTCATTATATAGATGGATAGTTAAACTATCAGTAGTAGCAAAGGGTAATTGGGTGCTGATAAGTTTACTGGAGTTGATGGTTACTGCGGATGTGAAGAGTTGATTAGTTAACCATGTTAGTGAACATTTGAAATATTCCTTTTCTTCGGCTGGCCAAAATATGTGACTGAAATTCCTCAAACGCTATGTAATCTTTTAAAAATATGTATTTAAAGACTTTAAACTGCCTTTCAGATAGAAGGTAAAAGACTGCCAAAGTCTCGATGATCTGGATGCCACAAGTTATAGCACTTATTTCTCTCTTTATTTTGCCACTTTAATTTCCCTTACTATAACATAAAGTGACAGAAATGAAGTGGTGTAGGCTGACTTTACAAATTCTCCTGAAGATCCTAAAAGCAGCCAGCACCAGAGGCAGAGTTCTACTGCAGAGGGACCATCATGGAATGCAGTGGAGATCCTGTACATCCCATACGAACTGCTCTCAAAGTGTATTTATGGCAACTTGGTTTTGACACAGGTGAACTTTCAGGATTTAAGGCAGCCATGTAAAGTGATATTAGTAATGTAGCTCAAGAGAATGGACGGAAAACAAGCATAATACCAAAACACCAAGTAAGGTGCATTTGGTGTCTCTGTATAGAAAAAAGACCTTAAAAAAGAGAAGACAGCCAGCAACATAGAAGGAAGAACATTTTGAACTTGTGGAGAAAATTATATTTAAAAGCCTATGTTAAAGGAACAATTAAAAAAGCTGTGTTAAAGGAATAAAAAAAGGGTGATCAATATTCTGATACAACTGATGCAAAACAAAGCCTACACATTACGCTGTTTGAAGAAAAATGAATGCTATTTGAAGATGCATGTGTCAGAGGCTGAAGGGTTAGTGCAGGTACAATGACGTCTTAGCATCCTGGTTTGATAAGAACTTCCTTTTCCTATACAATACCCATGCCCTGTTGCCTCTCTTTGTTCTTGCTTCTGGCTTTGGGTTGAATGTGCTACAGTGTGCTGAAAATACTGTTGATCAATAGGAATTTTAAGATAAAAATAAAATGTATGCGATGTAATGCTTTTTGTGTAAGTCACAGCTATGATAATCCTATAAGTGGTGTAAAATCTTTATGGCTAAAGCATTTTTATTAAAATAGTTGAGAATTTTTCTGTAAAGTGAAGATCTTTGAAATTGTTTTTAAAGTTTTAGAGTTCCTGATAGAAAAACCTCCAGGAGAAGTGATTACTTGCCTTCCATGTTCTACAATCATTGTACTAATATGTCCCTAAATGTCAGATAAAATGTCTTCATAAATAATATATACAACTACATATTTGCCTTACATATCACCTTTTAAAATTCTGGTAGTTATTCACCACTTACTGGAGAAAATCATCTCTTTGAGTAAATGTTTGAAGCTGACAGGCAGGGGGTTTCAGTGGTTTCAGTTAAACATGAAGTATAGTCAAGATATGCTTTCATATGCATACTTTTCCTTAGTTTTGGTGTATGATACCAGAGAATAATTTTTAAGGTTAAATATGAGAGAAATATTTATTTCTCATTATCACTCATTACATTGTATTATTTTGTTGCCTTGGGGAAAATAATAGAACAATCACATACTATTTTTGCCATGCTCTGATCCTTCCTTTATTCATGTAGGTATACAAACTAATTTAAAAGTTATTACTTACTACTCATGGAAGTAAAGCAAACTCTTTACAAAGATTAGACCCTCCTTCATATACGAAACTTACCTAATAATAAACCACACTACTTTCTCAAGCTGTTGAAGGACATTTGGTCAAATATTTTTAACTGTTTAAATAACCTAAAGCTATCATTTGATGCAAAATGTAGATTTTTAAGCTAGGTATTCAGCTGAGCCAAGTAAATAGCCCTGCCTCTTTCATAAGATAATGTCTTTTTTTCTTCATTTTATTGTAAGTGCATTTACAATGTAAAAGCTTCTTTGCCCTTATGTTATATAATGAAATACAATGGAGGCCAATATATGTGACTTTTAATTGGCGCCGATTAAGATCAAGAATGTGGTCAGCTGTCTCGGTTGCTAGGCAGTAGCTTGTTAAGCCATGGAAATACAAGTGCATTCGATTATATGATCATACCCATAATATTTACTAAAAATATGCAGCAAAAATTCTACAATGAGTAGATAAAACCTTAACTGAATAAACACTGCACTTGTAGGGTTATTTAATTTAACACTTTAAAAATCACTGTTGAATAATTATTAGCAGATCTTTTTAAATAATTTTTTTCTTCTGGTACGTAGCAAATTTATATAACATTGCTTATTACAGCTTCACCATCACAGAGAAGTATTCGAATTTTGCTTTAATAAAACTGAACTGCTTCCTCCCCACTTTAAGCTTGATGCAGAAGAATGTCCTTTCATTAAAAGTCTGCATGATCAAATCTGCTTAAGTCTGTTCCTCTCATTCTCCACTGTTTTGTGTGAAAGTTGGTGACAGATGAGTGGCTAATGGTGAAAAGTGGTCATAGCACACATCTTAATCACGCTTGCCATTCAGAGTGAAATTTGTCTTATTGCAATGTCACTGAAGATCCTCATGGAAGTTTACACCCCTGTGTAACTCAGGGGTGCTGTTGTGTAAACATAGCCCACTGCTTGCAGAGTGCATTTTTGTTAAGGGAAGAACAAAAACTGTTGAGCTCTTGAATCAAGAAGCTTTCCTGGCAACACTTCTTACATCTAAAGCTATCACTGACAGTCACCTGAAAAAAGATGAAACTCCTAAACTATTTCCTAGCACTATTGTCATCCTGGTTAATGGGAAGAGGACAAAGGAATTCAAAGTAAGTTACTAAGTGATAGCCATATGGAAAGGTGTCAGCATTTCAGAAGTCACCTGAAAACAAAGTGTACCTTAGCACCCGCTGTTCCAGATGATTAAGCTGGGCATAACTTACATCAATAGGTACAAAACTATTGAAGAATGACAGGTATAGTGTGTATAAATTAAATGACAGCACTCTTCTAGGTTCAGACTTCTTGAAAACAGTTTTAGTGTAGGAAATATACTTTTGAATTCAAGTCTGCATACTCCCCCCCGCAGGTATGTTCCATCTAGGTGGCACATGCCACACAGCTCACTTTGATAGAGGTAGATGGGTATATCTACAATGACAATTACATTCATCGGGGAGCAAACACAAGCACTGAACCCTTGTCCATCCATACTGCTTAATTGTCAGCTTGCTTCCCAGCTGTCATCCAGATCACTACAATTATCTTTCTTCCAGACAAGGGCTAGTCATGTTTCTTCATTCCTCTTACAAAAAGAAAAAAAAAAGAAAAAAAAAAGAAAAAGAAAAAGAAAAAGAAAAAAAAAGAGAAAAAGAAAGAGAAAGAGAAAAAGAAAAAGAAAAAGAAAAAGAAAAAGAAAAAGAAAAAGAAAAAGAAAAAGAAAAAGAAAAAAAAATCTAGCACAGAAGGGTCTGCACTAGTTTCGGCTGCTCCTTCCTTCCATAGCGCTGCTATACTTCCTCTGTAACACATGCTAGAGCACCCACCATGCGCATTGTTTTGTGGTACAAAAGCAAAGCTCTGGTGGCCTGCAACACACTTTTCGTGTTGTTTCAAGCACTTTGAACTGAAAATGCATAAGTAAAAAAATACACTTTAGGGGGGACCATAAGGCACCGGAGGAGAGCCAATTGCCATGGGCTGCAGCCCAGTTGGCTCTAGAGCATGGCTAATCCAAAACAGCATGGGTGGGATCTAGTCTAAGCATTTGGCCTATGGACCAGGGAATGGTCCTTGATGTCTTACATTTAAGAGTGTGGAAATTATTGCGATAGCTGTATGAGACCATGCACTCCACTTCTTCTACACAACTTCTTATACCAGGCTCATGGTATAATTCTGCAAAAAAGGCAATGTAGATTAACTGTAATCTTTTTCTTCAGAAATTATCTAGACTTTTCTCAGAAATGAAATAAGGAAATGTTGTTTTTCTCTTCCAGGAAAGAGCACATTTCTTCTGGATTTCTCCCTTCATTTCAGATGGTTTTGCCTTAACCCATTGGCACTAGGTCATATAAAACTAAACCCATTACAGATATATCCTGAAACTACCTGTTCCCCCTATTCTCACTCTCAGTGACCAGAACTCTGGTCAAACCCCTTGATAGCTAAATCAAAAGTACTGGCTTTGCATGAACCCCACATTACTTTCTTAAGATAATTTTGTGGGTTGACGCTGGTAGGAAGCTAAACACCACACAGCTGCTTGCTCACTCCCCCACAGTGGGATGGGGAGAGAATCAGAAGGATCAAAGTGGGAAAACTCGTGGGTCAAGATGAAGACAGTTTAATAAGTCAAGCAAAACCTGTGTCCTTAAGCAAAGCAAAATAAAGAATTCATTTCCTGCTTCCCATCAGCAGGCAGGTATTCAGCCATTTTTCAGGAAAGCAGGGCTCCATCACGCATAACAGTTACTTGGGAAGACAAACACCATTACTCCCAGTGCTCCTCCTTCCTCCCTCTTCCACACAGCCTTTATTGCTGAGCATGATATCATATGGTGTGGGGTACCCCTTTGGTCAGTTGGGGTCAGCTGTGCCCCCTCCCAGCTTCTTGTGCACCCCCAGCCTCCTTGCTGGTGGGGTAGGGTGAGAAGCAGAAAAGGCCTTGGCTCTGTGTCAGCACTGCTGAGCAGTAACAAAAACTTCCCTATATTATCAACACTGTTTTCATCACAATTCCAAAACATAGCCCCATACCAGCTACTACGAAGAAAATTAACTCTATCCTAGCTAAAACCAGTTCAGATAACTTTTTTTTTTCTCCCATTCCTCATATCCAAGTTTTGGTCCTAAAAATAAATGTGCACAGACTCAAGATAACTCTTATAGATGTAGAAAAACAACATGCTGAATGAGTTAATGGTGGGCAGTAAAGACATTTTATTAGACAATATATGTAGAGTTACTGGGGTAGCATTATAGAAACAACAATTTAATTAGAATACATGAAAAATGAAGTATTGTTCTGTAGAATTTAGATAAATACCAGATGTTGCTGAGGTTATCTGTGTGAGAACTTGTTTGAACACTTTGAATTAAATGAAAATACGCTGTAAGGGAGACAGCAGAATAAAACAAAATAAGAGAAAGAAAAGCTGTACTAAAGCATACCAAAAGTCTTTTGAGGAAACAAAGGTGAAATCATTAATTGAGGAAAATATCCCGGCATAGTCCCAGTTGACCTGGTTATGTACACTGTTCTCTACCCAAAATCTGAGGTCAAAGAGAATATTACCACCTTGATGATGCATGCCTGAAGGAAAAGTTAAAGTAGATTTCATCAGCATGAGGCTGAGGCACAGACTATATAAGACAACAATGTAAAAACATCCTGAGAGTGGGAAGTAAAAATCCTCCCTGCAAGGTGAAGTGGTTAACATGGCTAGGGAGACCCTGTATTTTCCAGACTTTGGCTGGCTCCTTGAGCTGTTTTGAAAAGTCTGTTCAGCTGCTAATAGCCTTTTGCATCCATTCCAGTCTAAGGCAGACAAGAGGATCAAACTTATTCTGAAAAGATATAAGAACATAGGAAAAGAACAGTGAGAGTTTGTAAAATCAGACTGAATTGCACAAGTTCTGTATTAGATGATAGTCCAAGCTGACAAATCATCATCTGAGATGCTTTAAATGAGAATGAGCAAAATGCCAGAGAAAGCATTCAGGTGTGTAAACACTGACTGTATCCTGCCTGACCCCTAGCCGTCATCCCAGAAGAGCAGGGGTCTTCCTGCAGATCTTCTGTTACAACTTCTAGCCCCTTGGGGAACTACACACCTGAATGTTTTAGATGCCTCAGTGCATGCTAAGTGCATGTTGCTAGGTATTTACACAGCTGAATGTCTGCCCAGGAGACATAATTTAGAGAGTAAGACTGTCTTGCCAGTAAAATAAGTAGTTTAAAGTGACTTTTCCAACTTTGATTTATGGATCTAATGCTTTGTTTAACATTTGAGGTTTTTTTAAATGTGATCACCATGTGGTCTACATCCACGTAAGTTGAGACTCTGTCCCTTACCATATAAGAAATCTTACTTGCTTAAAGTATTTTTGTGTCTTTGGTATTACATTTTCTATTTCCACCAACCAATTAAGGCTGCACTGACTTCAATTAATTATTGAACATATATATAGAAAGCACTGGTTATTTGTTGATCATTCTTATTCTTAGTAATCTCTCAGAGCTTAGCAGCTGAGAAGACTGATTCAGTTGTCTGAACTTAAGTGTTTTGTGCCATTAAACACAATCTAGAATTTCTTACTTAGCCTTTAGCTGCAAAAGCTAGCATGCATTTTGTCACATCTGTTAGTTCTGGATAAGTATTTTGAATGTCTTAGCTCATATTTTCATGATGGTTACTAGCTCTGAGGTCTTGGGGAGGAGACAGCCAAGAAAGTTCTCACTTTCTTTTAATGCATCTGAAGGAAAGAAAACATCTTTCATTACTATACTTATTTAAAACCCCCACCCAATTACACTCTAAAAAGAACCAAAAAATACCGATGCATTTCTTATTTCTTCTTTCACTTTCCACTCTGTTTCCTACTCCCTCTTTTTTCATTTTTGTACTGTCCTGTACATTCCTGGGGTGTGCAAATGTGTAAGAAATTTAAGTTCTAATTGTCCCTTGGAGATGTGTGTACAAAAGGAGCATATGGTCATATGGTTTCTCTCTGTGGCACTGCCACACAGATTACAAGCTCTTCATAAGGCAAGCGAAACTAAATGCACAATCTTCTTGAAACCTTTGTTAGAAGATTCAGAAGTATCAATATAGTGCAAGCTGTATACAAGTCGTGCAGTTCCTTTACATTTACAAATATACACACCCACATGACAAAGCCTCAAGGTGACTAAGAGAGACTGGGAAGCAGTGTGGCAGTGCTTTCACATTATGATAGTGACTCTTCTTTCACAGGAGAATTTGCGGAAAACACCTCAAAGAAATGTTATTCATTTGTCTTTCCCCTAATGTTCCACTGTAGATAGAATTCTTTTGCCTGATTGTAGTTATGGGTGGGGTAAGTGGATATATGTTAATTTCAGAAATGAAGCAAAGTAAACATTTTGCTTGTATCAAAGAATAAATAACACAGAGGTTGTGTTTCAATGACTGGCTTATGTTTTATTTGCCTAACAAGTTTGGTCAGTTTTATAGTCAAAAAAACTTTCAAAATTAGGCTTAATGCTACGTTCTCATAGCAACATTACAGTGTTTCATTTCTAAATTACTGAACATGTTTCCTCATCCAAATCTGACAGCTGGCAGGTAACCCCAATGAAGGCTGTTATTTGTAAGCCAACTAGCTGTATATTTTGCAAGCAATGTTTTAAAGAAAGAGAATAAAATATTGATTTTTTTGCACTAAAAATGGAACTGCAGAATGTTCCCGAATGTAAATTGCTCTCAAGAATTAAATTAGCAATTCACAAAACCCAAGAAACTTTATTTCTGACCTCATTACAATAACAAAGCTATCTAATTCTTCTACAAGTCTATGTGCCAGAATCTAATTTGGCTGTCTTTAATCTTCCAAGATTAATATTTTAGTAAACAGCTTATAAATGATATCAGCAAAGAATCTGCAAGGAATTTTACAGTACTCTCCTGATCTGTCTTCCATGCTTTCTGTCTCAGGATAAATCACTTACAGTACTTGCCACAATGTTTTCACACTTCGGCAAATGCTATATACATGCATTTTGCTCTGCCAAGTTTGTACGGTATTGGGGGCGGGGGAAATATAGGATTTCTTTTGAATAAGATTATCCTAGCTGATTTTTTTTTTTAAACCATAGTTACTATTAAAGTAATGTCTTAGGTTGGAAGTAAGAGATTGTCTGATCATACTAATTGTAAACAGTTTTTTTTTGTGCTCACACTAGATAGACAATCAGGAGATGTTGACCTCAGAGATAACCCTTGAAAACCATAATTTCTCAGGATACACCAGAATCCTTTTGGAATATATTTGGAACATTCTTTTATATGGTGCTTCATATTCCCTTAAATAGATGTGTTACAAATGAACTAATGTTATTCAGATATTTACCTGAGTGGGTATGTGAACAGTATCACTGAAGGCAATGGAAACTTTGGGGCACGTAGATGCCTACAACAGTCACATTTGAAAAGCCCTTTCCTTTGAAAATAAGTTCTATTCTATTATTTGCTTGTTTGTTCTGTCATTATTTATTAATTATATTATGGTAAGATTTGTGTTCTCCAGCTAAGCTTTGAGTTAGGTACTCTCTGAATAAAATTTATTTCCAGTAAAAAAATATTTACAATAAAATATTAAAATACAGCAGCAGTGATAATATTAAAGCAGAATGGGGATCACAATCAAGCAATTATATATTATTGGTTTACTTGCTAGTAATATATAGAAGATAGTGATGTACTTTCAAGACAATTAGTAACTTGAGAAAATGCTGGACAACACCATTAGAGTTATACATTGATAGGTCCTGGTAATTTACACCTACCTTTCACAAACATCTGTCTGTTAAGATCAGTTTTTAACACTTCATGAAACATGCATGGTAGATGAGGGAAAGGCTGTGGATGTTGTATACCTGGACTTCAGCAAAGCCTTTGACACAGTCTCCCATAGCATTCTCCTGGAGAAGCTGGCAGTTCATGGCCTAGATGGATGTACTGTTTGCTGGGTTAAAAACTGGCTGGGTGGCCGAGCCCAGAGAGTCGTGGTGAATGGAGCTAAATCCAGTTGGCGGCCGGTCACAAGCAGTGTCCCCCAGGGCTCAGTTCTAGGGCCAGTCTTGTTTAATATCTTTATCAATGACCTGGATGAGGGGATTGAGTGTGCCCTCAGTAAATTTGCAGATGACACCAAACTGGGTGGCAGCGTTGATCTGCTTGAGGGGAGGAGGACTCTGCAGAGAGACCTGGACAGGCTGGATCGATGGGCCGAGGCCGGCCAATGGCATCCTGGCCTGTATCAGAAATAGTGTGGCCAGCAGGAGTAGGGAAGTGATCGTGCCCCTGTACTCGGTGCTGGTGAGGCCGCACGTTGAATACAGTGTTCAGTTTTGGGCCCCTCAATACAAGAACGATGTTGCATTGCTGGGACATGTCCAGAGGAGAGCCACAAAGCTGGTGAGGGGTCTGGAGCACAAGCCTGATGAGGAGCGGCTGAGGGAACTGAGGTTATTTAGTCTGGAGAAGAGGAGGCTGAGGGGCGACCTGATCGCCCTCTACAACTACCTGAAAGGAGGCTGTAGTGAGGTGGGGGTCGGCCTCTTCTCCCTGGTAACAGATGATAGGACGAGGGGAATGGTTTGAAGCTGCCAGGGCAGGTTTAGGCTAGACATTAGGAAAAACTTCTTCACCGAAAGGGTTGTCAGGCTCTGGAATGGGCTGCCCAGGGAGGTGGTAGAGTCCTCATCCCTGGAGGTATTTAAAAGAAGGCTAGATGAGGTGCTTAGGGACATGGTTTAGTGGTAGGATGTCAGGGTTAGGTTAAAGGTTGGACTCAATGATCTCAAAGGTCTTTTCCAACCAAAGTGATTCTATGATTCTATGCATCTAAGGTACTGGAAAGCTCCTAAGAACAAGCCAGATGATCAGCTCAAATATGGGTCAGTATTCTAAATAATATTTTAAAACAAACAAACGGACAAAAATTATATGAGAAATGTGGTACTGGGTTGATGAGGAGCAACTGGCATTGTGCTAAAGTCAGTCAGTAGGGCTTTGCAGGAAATAAGTTTTGTCAAGCAAATCTGATGAAATTATAAAATCGACTGGATATTAGCAATATATTTAAGACTTCTACTAATGGATAAGCAAGAAAATCACAGGGGTGGTTTCATTGCTATATTTGACCCTGATGAGACAGGGCATGTATTCCTGGTATGTATTCTTGTAGCCTATCCAAGACAAAGTTAATTGCAATGGTATCTTCACAAGGATAGAAGTAGATACAGGTGCAAAAGGACTCATTGATTTTTTTGGGAGGAGAGGCATAAAACAATCTAAGAATGGGAAGCTCACTAAAACAAAACAAAAATGTAGGCACATTTTTAACAAAGACTGAAAATATGAAGAACTTGTATCTCCCTATCAAAATGGAGTTTTCCAAGAGATATGTTTTAGCTAAACATGAAATTTGCAGTTGGTAAGCTGAAGCAATTGGATGCAGTTAGGCACTAATGTTTGAAATTTAATAGCCTGTAATATACATGAGCTAATTGTCCCTTGTGGTATTAAACATAATCAAACCATGAGAAGCAATGATCTCACCACAATAGCATACCTATCTACAATATGATATCTTGAAGAAATTGCCTAATTTTTATGTCAAGAATTTCAATACAGTTGAGTCAATAGTAGAATTCCTGCTAAATACATCCTTAAAAGCACCAACATACCAATAAATAATAAAAAAAAAAATTAAATTATATTGAAAATTATGAAACAAATACTCAAAAAATAGACTTTTTCTTTGACTAAATCATAGATTAGCAATTGAATAAGGAGAGTATAACAACTGCTATTTTAATTTCAGGTTTTAAATTTTTTTTTTCTGAAGTAATTGATTTACAGATTAACTTGTCACGTATATTTTTGTTCAGACACAAAGGCTCAGAGTGCAATCCAACACGCATTGAAGGCTATTAAAATCCTTCCATTAGAACAATAGGCACTGTATCAAACATAGAAATTAAATAAAGTGACAAATAATAGGGTAGGAGGAAGCAGTGGAGGAGAAAATTCAGAATAAATATAGAATGGATTATGGCTGTAGTACAATTTTTATGTGTGTGAAGGTTTCATTATTACACCAAAAGGATGTTTGTGAAAGACTTATTGTGAATATGACATACATTTCTAACTTTTTTTTCAATACATCGCTGAAATGAGTTAATAAATTTGAACAACCTTTTACAAAGGAAATACACGTGACATGCTATTACATCTGTCACACAGGTGTCCGAACATACAATTCCAGCAATTTTGTAATGCATCAGAAATAATTATTGAAAGTAGCCATGAAATATAGCCCAGAAATTATTGATTGCTTAGTATTTGGTCAATGCAAATATTTAGAACTGAAATGTGAGGTGTATCAAAATTAACAGCAAGTACATGAATATCTGACAATATTCTTTTCATCAGGGAAAAAATGATCCCTAGTGCTATAGGATTTGTTAAATAACAAATGTGGACCTATCAGTTTCCCATTACAAATATAAGGGATAAATTTACTATAATCACTTCAATTTAACTTGAATGAAAACTCTCTCTTCCACTTTTCCTCCTCAACCCTCCCTTTCCTTGGAGTGACTAAGACATAAAGTAGAAAATAGCTGTGTAAATGGATTCTGTTCATTTCCTACATGGAGTGTTCTCTCAGAGTTCTCCTCCCTCGCCCCC
>NW_009259863.1:1114705-1138220 GCF_000687185.1 Egretta garzetta
TCCCCACCACTTCATGTTATTCTCCGAAACAAGCAGGAGGAAAAGTAGGACAGTCTTTTGTAAAATGATTATGCCAAATTTAACAGGCTCTAGGCCACTTTAATGGCAATTTCCATCATTGGACTGAATGAATAGTTGAGAGCAGAAAGCCAAAATCTATTGTCTAATTTTCTGGAAGCCCACTGGCTCTCAGCTTCTTAGTTCTGCTGCTCTTTCCATTCTTTGTAATTAAGAAGAGATCTATCAAACCCAGACACCCCACCCCACACCCCACTCCCTTCTCTGCAGTACATCCATCCAGCAGCTCGGTTCACTGTGGGAACTGGAGATGTCCATTAGAGAACAAAGAAACTACCTTTCTCCAACCTATCCCATCAAGGATGGAGGACACTGTGGGCTCAAGTTAAAGGAAACTAAGAGTATGAGCAAAACACAACAGAAAAAATATTCCTTCCGAAAAATGTCTCCTACTGTGGAGGCATTCCTAGACCATGCTTTTGCTTCTGCTATTGTGGAAGTTAGAAACCTGGATTACTGGAAGTAATAAACACACACACCAATGGACATATATACACATATGTGTATAAATGTGATGTTTGCAACTCCAGACCTACACTGGATGCCAGCAATACAGTCAACATTTGTTTAGAAAATAATGGAAAGATAATATGGATAGAGGAAGACCAGGTGAACAGCAGAGAATAGGTTATAAAGAGCAAAATTCAAATGACTGATGTAAGGACAATAATAACACCCCCAAATATCCAACTAGTTAAATCCAGCAGAGACAGCAATTTCTCCAATTCATCCAGAGTCACTAACATCATTCTCAGCAACATATTCCTTCACACGTTCAAGTGTGGTTCAAGTGTTGCTCAGTTATAACTTATTTTGCTAGCTGATTAAAATGTTGAGTATTAAAACTGGCACTGGTTCAACCATCACAGTTCATTAAATTACTTTGGAGATGTGGACTGGAGTAGGAAGGCCCATGTGGTAAAATGAAATGTTCTATTCATCAAATTGTACCCTGCTGTGCTATTCATTTGGTAATAAAAACTTTATTTTCTCCACTTGTGTCCTCTCTCATTAATGAGATAAAAAGCATAGTCAGTTTATTGGCTTGTATAAATACCTGAGCAATCAATCAAAAGAAAACAAAATATAGGTAAAGCTCCTCTGGAATAAAAAATAAGTGTTTGTTTTTTGAGAACTAAATATGTTCCTTTTATAATTTCCTGGGCTTTTTGGCCTAATCATCTTCACATCACAGTCTAATGCACAAGTGATAAAAATCCATTATCTGACTGTCATGGTTTAACCCCAGCTGGCAACTAAGCATCACACAGCCACTCGCTCACTCCCCCTCCCCAGTGGGATGAGGGAGAGAATCAGAAGAGTAAAAAAGAAAACTCACGGGTTGAGATAAAAGCAGTTTAATAGGTAAAAACCACGCACACAAGCAAAACAAGGAATTCATTCACAGCTTCCCATGGGCAGGCAGGTGTTCAGCCATCTCCAGGAAAGCAGGGCTCCATCACACGTAATGGTGACTTGGGAAGCCAAACGTTATGTCATCACTCCAAACGTCCCCCCTCGTGTTTCTTCTTCCCCCAGCTTTATATGCTGAGCATGATGTTATATGGTGTGGGATATCCCTTTGGTCAGTTGGGGTCAGCTGTCCCAGCTGTGTCCCCTCCCAGCTTCTTGTGTCCCCCCCAGCCTCCTCGCTGGTGGGGTGGGGTGAGAGGCAGAAAAGGCCTTTACTCCGTGTAAACTCTGCTTAGTGATAATGAAAACATCACTGTATCATCAACACCATTTTCAGCACAAATCCAAACCATAGCCCCATACTAGCTAGTATAAGGAAAATTAACTACCCCAGTCAAGACCAGCACACTGACAAAGATAACTCTAATGAAATAAAGACAAGTGTTTCAGTTGTGCAGCTCTGATAATGTTTGGTTTGCCTCTTTTCACATGATTTTGCCTTGGTGACATGGTGTGATAAATACTTTGTGTTCAGTCTGGACAAACAAAAGCCTTGAGAAATCCAGTCATCATTTGGACCACAGGTCCTGGTCATGAGGCAATATATATGCTATTCCAGTTCAGACTAATGTCTCTGAGAAGCTATTCTTTTCATTCACACATTAGCATATGGAACAGATATAGTCCTAGAGGTTTCCTGTCTGAGCAAGAAATTGCCTGTTTGGGCAAAGCAGCTAAAAGCAGAACCAGTTATGTCCATTCCATAATCACATTTTGTGCCAGGGGCTAAGTGAAGGGGAGTGGGTATGCATAAGACTGCAAGTGTCTCATATTTACTTATTTAGTATAAAAAGAGCTAGGCTATTTAATATTAAGACCTCACTAAATATGAAAAACTTCAGAATCAGAACTTCTGGTCAAATTTTTATCACGATGTCTCTCTGGTGGCCCTGCAGACCAGTAATGCTATGTTGCCATTTCTAGTCACATGTGTATTGGGTTTGCGTACTAAGGTTTTTATAGTGGGGGCAGGGGGTTTTATGGGGGTGGCTTCTTGAGAAACTGTTAGAAGCTTTCCCTGTGTCCGATAGAGCCAATGCCAGCCATCTGCAAGATGGACCCACAGCTGGCCAAGGCTGAACCCATCAGTGATGGTGGTAGTGCCTCTGGGATAGCATATTTAAGAAGGGAAAAAAACCCTGCAGAACAGAAATTGTAGCCAGAGAGAGGAGTGAGAATATGTGACAGAAACAACTCTGCAGACACCAAGGTCAGTGAAGAAGGAGGGGGAGAAGGTGCTTTAGGTGCCAGAGCAGAGATTCCCACCCCTGCAGCCCATGGTGAAGACAGTGGAGGCAGCCGGTGGAGGACCCCATGCCAGAGCAGGGGGGTGCTAGAAGGAGGCTGTGACCCCGTGGAGAGCCCGCGCTGGAGCAGGGTCCTGTCAAGACCTGTTGACCTGTGGACAGAGGACCACACGCTGGAGCAGGTTTGCTGGCAGGGCTGGTGAACCCCAAGGGGGACCCACGCTGGAGCAGTCTGTTCCTGAATGACTGCACCCCATGGAAAGGACCCACACTGGAGCAGTTCATGAAGAGCAAAAGCCTGTGGGAAGGACTCACACTGGAGAAATTCATAGAGGACTGTCTCTTGTGGGAAGGAGCCCACGCTGGAACAGAGGAAGCGTGCGAAGAGTCCGCCCCCTGAGGAGGAAGGAGCTGCAAAGACAATATGTGATGGACTGACCACAACCCTCTGTCCCACTGTGCGTCGAGGGGGAAGGAGGTAGAGAAATTGGGAGTGAAGTTGAGCCTGGGAAGAAGGGAGAGGTGGGGGGAAGGTGTTTTAAGATTTAGATTTTATTTCTCATTACCCTATGTTGATTTGATTTGTAATAAATTGAACTAATTTCCCCAAGTCAAATCTGTTTTGCCCATGAAAGTAATCAGTGAATGATGTCTCCCTGTCCTTATCTCTACCTACGAGCCTTTTGTTACATTCTTCCCTCACTGTCAAGTTGAGGAGGGGGCATGATAGAGCGGCTTTGTACTAAATTTGCAAGACCTTAGGACTGAGGCTTGTCAGGCTCACTCTGAACTTGTCTTGACCTGCCTGGAGCCTTATTTTTACTTGATTTAGCTGTAATAAACAGCAACTTTTTTTTGTGAGCAGCAGTTTATGTCTAAGCTCTTCTGCTTATCTTGTGTGGTTCTACCATACTTTTTATATAGATAAAAGTAGCAAACAGTTATTCCGTGTAAAATGAAAATAATACTACTTTAATTAATAATGTAGCGTGGAGAAATACATGCCTCTATATAACAGCAGAGCCCTGAGAAGTGGGAACACAGGATGCAGCATAGGGGAGTACAGGCATGGGATGATAAGAGAAGGGGCACAGGCTTGACACTGGTTGTAACCACATCACTATAAACAAATCACCAGTGGTCAGTTAAAGAAGTCCAGACCTGGAACTTGACAAAAGCATTCTGAGGGGTAACAAGGGGGACAAAGAGCAAATAGTTAATCTATGTAAAATGCACCATATCTAGCACATTTGGGTATAATGTGAATCAATGAAGAATCAATGAAGAAAGACCAAGGTGTAAAAGAAAGTTAGTAAATGTTAAAATTACCTCAAACAGATCCTAGAGAGAGAAAGGAGAAACCACCAACATCATACTCATACTTGGTGAAGGACAGGGGACACTGATGACTCACTGCCCCCTACCCCAAGAGATGGAAGCCATCAATATTGGCATACCAGAAAGAAGTGAGGGGTAATAAAAAATAAACATCAGGAAAGGTAAAAGCTAGGAAGTGTGTGTAAAAAAAAGTTGTCTGTTATTATTACTTACAACTTTTCTGTACAAGATTCTTTTTTTAAATTCATTTTTCTTTCTTGTGGTGGGTTAACCTTGGCTGGTTGCCAGATGCCCATCCAGACACTCTCTCACTCCCCCTCCTCAACAGGACAGGTGGAGAAAAAAATTAAAAATAGGATGAAATAGACTGTGGGTTGAGATAAAGACAGGGAGACCACTTACAAAGTACCACCATGGGCAAAACAGGCTTGACTTGACGAAAACTGGTCTAATCTATTGCCAATTAAAATAGAGTTGGACGGTGAGAAACAAAAGCAAAATCTAAACCACCCTCCCCCAGCCCCCCTTTTCCCAGGCTCTACTTCGCTCCTTCATTCATGACTCTTCTATCTCCTCCCACCCCATGTGGCACAAGTGGAGAAGGAATGAGGAATTGTGGTTAGTCCATAACAGCTCCTCTCTGATGCTCCTTCTTCTTCATGCTTTTCCCCTTCTCCAGTGTGGGGTCTCCATGGGCCACAGTTCCTTCAGGAGATACCCACATGCTGCTCTCCAAATTTAAGACAACCAGAAGAGCAAAAAATCATTAAAATGTTACAGAGGGCATTGAAACAATCAGAAACTTATAATCTAAGCTGTCCCATTCAGTGAAAAAACCTTCAGTTTTTTTTCAGTTTAAATCCTGCACCAGGACCAGTGACTGCTGCCTCCCCCTGCTCCAGCTTCAGCTCTGGAGGTGACCACACTGGGGAGGACAGGCACCCCCCACACGTAGTCACTGCCTGACAAAGCATAGCCCTTTGTGTGCCTGGCAGTGGTGTGGCTGCAGGCCACTGCCCCCACTGAGGAGAAAGCAGAGTGCATTCAGAAAGTGTATAAAAAGGGATTCAAGCAAACCCCAGGACTGAGAAGGAAGAGGTAGCCACCATGGACATGATACTCCTCCTGCTGCATCACCCTTCTTCAGGATGACTGTAACGGTCAACCTTGCAGTCCAGAGGGATGGTGGAAGGACAATACCAAAGAAATAGGGTAGATACTCATATGTTTTCTTATATAATAAGTGTAAAGACATTTGGAAAATTTTCTCTATTGATTTGGGTTATGAGCGCCGGTATTCTTCTAACTGGACTAATAATAGCTGTCTTTTTGTATCTGATGACACTGTAAAATTTTTAATTAGGTTAGTTAATTAAAATTCTTGGCTCTACAATATATATTGTGTCTCTTGTTGTCCGTAATGAGATTTTGAGTGTAGCAAGTTATGTCTGCATTGCAGGGCAGATGATCACTGTGGGCTTTACAGGTTGTAGGTGTTGAAGTCTGACTGCTCTGCTTCCATGGAGCAATGAGAGTGGTCATTGCCCCCAGTAAAGACATTTTTTTATGGAAGAAAATGGGCAGTTTATATGCCAGGAAACTACGGTGTGAAGGAAAGAAGGGACCATACTCTAGTACATCCCTTAGACTTGGGCAGATCATGTGCATCAAGGCACCATCAAAGAGCACACTTACCTCACAGTATTACACATGGCCATAGAAATTTATACAGGTCTAGTGACAGGCACAATGCAGAATGGTATAACACTTCCTTTACTTTCCATTGCTTTGGGTTTTTTGCTCTATCTGCTTAAAGAGATAACTTGAAGTTATTGATTTAGCACTGATACATTATGTCGATATTCAGGAAAATAAATGAAGCATCAATAGAAAAAAAACAGATCACAATGAAAAACTCTTCATTATTGATAAAGTTGATGTAGGAACTTTGTAGGAAAATACAGGAAGTACAGTTATAGGGTATAAGGAAGAAAAGTAATTTCTATAATTAGGGATCCTTTATTGTTAAGAATAATTAGTTCATCGTTTTATATACAAACAGGAGTGTCAAAAAGATCACTGAACAACTTACTGGAAATTGCACAAGTATTAGAGTCAAGAATTAAATCCAGCACTTCATACTTCTAGCCCAGTGGCGTAAACAAAACATATTCTTCCACTTTGCTAGTGCACCTGTACAGATCTGTTATTGATGCATTGCCCCGCTAGGAATATATACCACACACCAGGTAGCATAAAAAAAAGGTTATCCATCTTTCAGTAGGAACTAGGTTACTTAGCCTGGAGCTTTAGCTTAGGTACCGTTGGTATGACACTGAATCATGTTATGCAGAATTACCTTATGTTTTGGCATACTGAGCTGCTTTAGGATCAGGTAGACCCTGAATGATCTTGAGAAAGAAAACTTCCCTATATTTGCAAACAATCTGCTTTTTTGTAATGTTATGGGCATTATAATTGCAATATTTTAGATGTAAGAAGATTGGGATGTCAACAAATCACTATTATCTGGTACTAGTTCTATAAATGGCAAACTTAAACCTCCATTTCTTTGCTGAACACTGCTAATTGTTTTGCCACCTACTTCTCCTCTTTCCTACATCATTTGTTTTATCTACTCGTAATGTTCTGTCTGGCATCAAACTGAGTAATAGTAAGTTTAAACCTCTTCTAAGCTTTATGTACTACTGCAAATGTGAGCACTTCTCAAGGGGGGGTGGAGAGGAGTGCAGAGTCACAGAGGATATCCTGAGGGAAGCAGGTAAGAATTTAGATATGCCTGGCTGAGGTTAGTTGATGCCTAGGTAGAAACATATTGGAAAGCAGAAGGAGATTTGGTTGCTTAAATATAGACTTCTAGGAACATTTTTCACAATAAATATAAAATTCCACCTAGCCTGCTATTGTTCAGAAAATGTCTCCTGCAGGTCACACTTCATATGCAGAAATCCCTTGCAGGTACCTCAGATACCCTAAGGGTATTGAAGAGGCACTAGAGACAGAAGCTTGTGTTTGGGTATCTGAATTGTACCTCAGGTGCTTTAACCATTTCCTTTCAGTTTCTCTCACCTTACTATGTGCTGTAGTAAGGTAACAGGACTATTCAGAAAGCAGGGATTAGTGTTTTCCCTGAGGTGTTTCTGGGGAGGATCTGGTACTACAAAGTGGAGAGAGTGTTGCTTCTTGCTGGTTGAAGTGTAGGCAGGAGATTAAAGGGAGAAAAAACATCATTGTCAGTGTATTGGTGTGTGAGAGACCTGGTGATGGTGGAGAAAGGTTCTCAGATGACGGAGGGAAGCTCAGCATGGAAGGGGTGAGAAGAGGATGCTGAGGTCTTGTCTTAGCGGAGGAGAACAGAAAGATATGATTTGATGAGTTTGGAATATGCAAATCCATGTTTCTCTTTGTCAGAAAAAAAAATAGGGTCGTCCCCCCCCCAATAGCTTTTGCATCTTGGCTCCATAAGCCAGTCAAATTTATACAAATCAAGCTTAAACTTCTATTTATAAGAATTATAATATTCCTAAATATATGCTGTTTTAAAATACCCATAATCACTATCAAATGTCCTTGATCCAAGCGGGGGTGGCACCAAGCCTCAAAATAAGTATTCATTAGATATATTTGGGAGGCACTCTTGCTATGAAGATGCATTTTAAATCTTCCAAATGAATTTAAGAATGTGGGAGAGACGAATTTAGCCAGAGACTAAATTAGACTAAATTCATATGGATTCCTATTAATAATAGGAATAGCTATCAAATTGAAGTGGGTCATTACAGTAAGGCTCACTAATGCACAGATTTCCAGGCCTATTAGAAGACATGAAAATTTCAGTATTATCTAGGTGTCATCCAGTTTGAGATTAGAGATTTCTCTTCTTAAAACGGATTAGTGGCACATTCTGGCAGTAGGCAATGAAACAACATAAATGATAAAGAGAAAAGTCAATGAAGGTGCTTCACACCCAAGGGAAGAATTGATAGAGGATACTCAGAAAAAAACCCACACAAGCAGTGAAGGGGAAGAGGTAACATTGTGTTGCAACATAAAGTTGGAAGAAGAAATATCAAGAAGGATATATAGCACATGGCTTGATGAAGGGTACCTAAACTGTATTTCATCTGATGTTAAGCAAACCATTCTGAGCGTGAAACCTTGAAAGGCAAAAATGCCATACAGGCTGATAAGACAACAGAGATTTTTCAGTGGAAAGAATGAGAAATGGAAGTGATTGGATTTTATGAGCAACCAGACAACAAACCTTTCAAAAGAACTAATGGATTCTTATATTTCCTGGCTAATTATTAAATATAAACACCTACACATAGTCAGATAAATAAATGCTCATTCTTCCCAATGCATCCAGAAGATGTTCCATTATACATGGGGACAGATTTGCAACTGTTATAATGCATTTTATTTTCCAGTGATAAAGTTGTGTTCAGTGATGAAGTTACTTGATGCATTGCTAAGAACTGCCATTAACAGAACCTCTTAAAATGCGACCCCAAAATATTTGTAATTCATTAAGTCTAGAAATAAATGTGATTCAACTTGACCATTTTCCATTGTGAAGATACTTTCCTGATGGGAGGCTATGGGAAGATAATAGCAAAACACTGTATACGAAAAAGGGCTATAGTGAGCAGCTAGATGTAGCAACACAGCTGAGAGGTGTTGGAAAGCAACAGAGTTTAAAAAAAAGAACCTAGAAGAGAAATCTTATGGCTTCCTAAGTGAAACATATTAAGACTAAAGTGTTCTAAAAGTGACATAGAAAGAATAAATTTAATATTTTGTCTCTTGAATTCGAGACTGTTTTTTGTTTTGTAGAGAAATGGGATTAAGTCATTTTATGATAAAACCCTAATGCTCTTTTTTGACCTAAAAATTGCATTCATTTCATACATTTGCTTGAGCTGTTCTTTATCCAAGTTTCAGTCACTAGGGGCTCAGTTCAAGTTGCCTAAAAATTGCCATTTGAGATGACCAAGAGGATCTCAACAGCTGCATGTGTTGGCAGTTTTGACAACATGCGTATGAAAGGTTATGGACAAAAGCATTTACTGACATAATAGATGAATGCCAGGCAGCATACCCTATAGTATCTCTACAGTAGAGGCATACATTTAGAGAATTAATTAAGCCCTGTATCTCAACTGGCTACAGTGAGAGCTTGGATACATAGTGTGCTTGTAGATACCAACATAACTGGCGTATTTAGGTATCTTAATCTCATATTGAATCCCTTGACTGATGATTTTGGATTAACTTCCTCAAACAGGAAGCTATGACTGGAAAGAAGCGTGGAGATAATTCACTTTGTGGTAGAATTTGGGCAAATAAAGCAGACCTGAACTTGAAACAATGAAGCCAATAATGGTTTGCCAGATGCTGTTAGGGACTTTAAAAAATGTTTTGAGGATATAACTGTTGATCAATCTGACTAGATTCAACAACCCTTTGTATCTATCTTTGGCAGGAATCTGTCACTGAGACAGAGGAAGTCCTTTTGGAGTTGTCAAGTGATCAATCATTCAAGGCAATATTTACTTCCTGGTTCCTGAAGGAGTTTTGGCTTTCAATTATTGGGGAGTATCACTTGTTATAAGAACCTGTATTTAATGTCTTAACCCATGTCTACCTATGTATATTCAAAGGCCTTTTCTTCCTCTGCCTTCATGAATAGAGCGTGACAGATTTGCCTTCCAGGGAGGCAGCTCTGGAAGGCTGCCTCAGGTTTCACTCTAGGACAGACTAGCTTTGTACTGTTGTATGAATGAAGTAAATGAGAAGTAT
This sequence comes from Egretta garzetta, assembly GCF_000687185.1. Lineage (NCBI taxonomy): Eukaryota > Metazoa > Chordata > Aves > Pelecaniformes > Ardeidae > Egretta > Egretta garzetta. The sequence goes on from NW_009259863.1 coordinate 1,124,665, forward strand.
TTAAAATAACATATTAAACTGTTAAAACAGCTTCAAATTAGCTGTTTTAGTTTGACCTAATTAAAAAAAAAAGTATTTCAAAAAGGCATACTTTAACAAATCTTTAAAAGAAAACTTTAGATAAAATTGTCTTGATAAATGAGTTTTTAAGGTTAAAAAGAGTTAATTTCCTCAAAGGAACAATAAAAAGCACAAGTAAAAACTATGCTAATATGGAAGGAGAAGGAATCGCAGGTAAGAGATTAATGTGGCTAAGTCATGCCTTCTTCATTAAACTCAAACATAAGAAATAATATAGAAAGTAGAAACTAGTTCCAAGTATCAATGAGTTTTATAAAAAAGTAGCACAAGCATGTAGGAATTTGGATTAGAAAGGCTGACATAAACCAAGATGCAAATAGTATGAGACATCAAAAGCAGTCGTCAAAACTTTGTAAGTGGCTTAGTATGAAATTGTGGGTCTACTGTTCACTGGGGAGGGTATATTTTAAACAGATGACACCAAGAAGGATGAAATGTTTAATGCTTTTTTTTTTCTTCTGTCTTCCCCAAAATTTTAACTTGTGCTACTGACTAGAGTAATCAATGCCAGTCAAGGCAGAACAAGACAATCAGTTCCATTACCCAAATATAGATTACAGTGTTGTTTGATAAGCTTTAGGATATCTGTGTTATCTTCATGGACCTAGCAGTTATGACACAAGCCCTCCTGGAGTGGTATCTGGAGGTCAGTCAGGACACCTAGAACTATCTTAGTGGCAATAGGTACCTGATGCTTAGTCTGCACAATGACTATGTGTTTGAACTGAATTTAGGTCAAAGCAACAGCCTACAACAGGAAATTTAGACTAGAGATTGTTTACATAACCCAGAAATTTCAAAATCATCTTAGAGCAATTCATTGTCATCTCAAGGTGATCTATCACTGAAGGTGGGATACAATTTGAGATTTGAACCCTTAAATTCAGATTTCTGTATGTAGGTGTTTGAAGGTGTGCCAGGTACTTGATTAAAATACCCACACTTAGGCATCTGGTGCCATTTGAAGAGCTCTTCACTACCCAGACTTCCATATACTGCTTCCAGTTATGATACTGGACCTGTGAATAGCCCAGGTCCTTTTTGAAACAAATACTTGGGGCAGGGTGAGAATATGCTACAGCATCTCAAATAGCAATGTATGTTATTAGTCCTAAATTCCCACTGTAGACAATGGAACATAAAGTTGCATTACAGTTCCTTAAGCTTAATCCTCTAGTACCATTTGAGGTCTTCAGGTTAGCTAAGGAGGACATGGGTCTCACACCGATCCACACCTTGGATACTTGTGGAAATTTATATGTAGATATGAAGACATGTTAATATACCCTTATAAATTTAGCATTGAAATGTATCTTACCCGGAAAGACAAGGAAAGATAGTGTACAGTGGTCATCATAGAATTTGTGTGGAGCAGGGATGTGGAGGAGGGGGACATTGAATTATACAGATAAAGAAAAACTTCTGAATTAATAGACTATGTCAAACTTCTGAAGGATAATGGACAGATGAATTAATCTGAGTTTGCAAAAAAAATCTAGTCCAACCCACCTAATTTTTTCCCTTACAAGATCAGAGGCCCTGGGAATATAGACAACTCTGGATATAAGTCTATGGTATCTTGAATTCATTATAGTTTTAACCTTTATAACTTTTTCTTTTTATTTTTTTTTTTTTTAAATAATCCAGGTAAGGAAATAGATTTTTGTTGACTCTTCTACAGAGGCCTTAAACAGTCTTTGGGAAACTGTGTCCAGAGGATTATTTGTGTTTCACTGCCAGAATGAAAAGATGTACAGAGTTCATTCAGTTTTTTCATTAACAACTGGGAAGATGGAATCAAGAGCATGTGATTAAATTTTAAGACAACACATAGCTGGGAGGGACTGTAGGCATACTGGAGGATAGGATGAGAATTCAAAATTATCTTGACAAATTGGAGAAATGGTCTGGAAGAAAAACAGATGTAGTTCAACAGAGATGAGTGCAAGGAACTACATTTAGACAGATATAATTAACAGCATAAGTGGGAAGAAAAACAAATGGTTGCAAAGAAATTCATTCCCCGCCTTTCTAAGGATTATAGGGGATCTTATACTGAATTTGAATCTGTAAAATCATCCTGTTGTGAAAAACTAAACCACCATACTCAAAGTATAATCAAGAGTGTAGTCTGTAAGTTATATTAAATAAGCCTACTTACTTCACTCATTAGTGGGGCAATAGGTAGAGTACTGTCTGGGCAGGTCACCTTCAACAAGTATGTCTTTCAAAGAGAGGAATTTCAAATTAAAGCAATCCCAGATACAGATCAGAGATCTATAAAACATGATCTAAAAGGAAGCATTGAATAAATTAAATCCAGTGAACAGTGAATTATGGGGAATATGCAAAAAAAATCTTTTTTAAAAAAAGGTTATTGTTACAGGAAAATACATCATGCTGGATCCAACAGCCCAAGGGACTGCTGAGGCTGCTGCAACTCCATGCCGTAGGTGCAACCAGTAGCAAAGCTCAGCCTGTGTTCCCAGTAGGCACACACGCACAGGGCATGTGTATACACCACATATACACACATAGCTGGCCACACAGACCACAGACACACAGAGCACTCCCACAGAGACAACATCAACAACCTCATCCTGCTTCGGTCTCTAGCTGAGCAGGGTGGAGATTTGCTAGTGAGAATATATATACACATACGTAAATATACATAAACATATATACAACATGGACACTCCCCATCCCCAGCAGCTGGGCTGAGATACTCATTTTGCACAGTAGCTGTGCATGGATCCCAGTCTCCCTGGTTTCTGGCACCTGGGCATACAAGCTACAAACTTGAAAAGGAGTGGAAAACAGCCTGTTAGGTCAGCACTGTAGAACAGCTGATGTACTGCTAGGATTTACAGTGAAATGAAGGCTAGAAAACAAAGCTAATATATTCCCTGAGTTCATGATTTTTGTTTTTCAGTAAAATTTAGTTCCCAGACCTGTCATTTGAGAGTATTTTGCAGGCGTCTGTGGATGATGAGCACTAAGGACAGAGTATTTTGTGAGTATTAGTAATAGTAGTTATAATTAATTGTAATTATTAATAATAATTTCTGCCTTCCCTTGCCCTATGAACCTGATATTCTGCATGTGAGCTAAGCCTTATGTGCAGTCGTTTTCCAGTTTCCACAAGGGCACTCAATGACCTGCATGACACACAGCAGCATTAGCAATGCACATACATAGCACCTGGCGATGCCTCTGTAGTGAGACATATTATAGGAAGACTCTTGAGAGTTTTATGTTATATGTCCCAAGTTCTGGAATAACTGAGCACGACAGTTTTTGAAAAGTTTTATAATAATTTTCTGTGGTTATGCTTATTTCTGCAAACATAGTGGATACAGGTTTCCCTAGTATAGTAGGTTCCCAAATATAGATACAGGAATGTTAATGAGGAATAGCAAACAAAAATGTCTAAATATTCGTGGAAGACTTTTTCTAAACATTCAGACACACAGAAACATGTGTTTGTATACACCTATTTATACGCAAACACAAACACATGCAGACACAAAGCGGTTAAAGGGAAAGAAGTACAATACATCATTAACATTTAAGCACCAGCAAAATAAAGTGGTGAAAACTGAAGGGAAAAAAAAGACTTCCCACTAGACATTTAAAAAAATGGGAATGATATTTATTTGTATAATTTTTGAACTACGTTATTATTGTAGCTGTCAAAAGACTCTAATGTTTGTGAATTATTTAAATGTTGGGAAAGTTATCCATTGTCAAATTACCTTCTTTGATTGAATAGTTTCTGAATGACTGGCCTGGATTTTCCCTTTTTTTAGATTCAGGCCATTACTTGGTTATATCATTCACAGCAGTCTTAAGACCTGTCTCCCATTGGTGAACACTGCTGTAAGAGTAAAGAACAGGTGGTCACTGGTAGTATCATGTTGAAAGCCAAACCTAGAATATTCAATGGGGATACTAACTAAATTAAATAGTGAAATGCACGAGATTCTCCCTGAATGTGAACAATCATCATCAGAAGATGAAGCAATCAGCTGAAAGAATAAAAAATGATGGCGCCACTAACCCTTTTACATGTTCAATAATATTGTACAGCTAGAGCTGTAACAGACTTCAGCAGAATTAATCCCTAGAATTTCAGGATTCTTTCAGCTTACATGCTATGAAAGAAACTTTTAAAGGCAAGTTCCTTGTAGTTACTAATGTCAGCACATAAGTTTTCTTCTATAGCTTAGCACTACTTTTCAGCTCGTTGAACAGACTGTTAGTTGTAAAATTTCTGTTTATGTAAACAATACTTACCCAACTAACAATCTGTACATAGTAATAACAATTTATCCAAATTCTACATTTTCCAACCCCTTGGAAAGAAATTTAGTGAAATAACTCTCATTAGGTCATTCAGCCTTTTGCTAATATATGCAAAATATGCATTAAATAGTCAACATTAGCAGAAGACATCAGGATAACCCCTGAAAATGTTTAGAAAAGTATCCTTATCTATGTTAACCATTAATGGGATAAAGTATATTTCTTAAAAACAATATTTCTTTCTAGTTAACATGTAAATATTAATACAGTCTGGTTAAGGTGGGGTGTTTTTTTTTTTTTTGCATTACACTTCTGCACAATAAAAATTATGCACAGTTATAAGAACAGAATAATCTTTCTTGTAACTTGTTTGTACTTTGGTTAGATGCAATACTTGTTTGGAATTTTAATTGTTACATAATTTTGACGCATATGAAACAGAAATATTTATGGTTTATTTCGAGGGTGACCTAACAGTTAGAGATGGAACTTTGGAATCCTCTGAGATCCTTGATTTCCTTTCTGAATTCTGCAGATGAATCACATTAGAGCATTTGCTTCAAATTCCCTATATGTGATGCAAATTTAATAATATTTATCAATGTTGGTGTGTAGCAAAATTATTTAATTCTTATGGAGTACTTTGAGATACTCATAAGGTTTGAAGTGTTTAATAAGTAAGTAAGTGCTATATTTTTACTAGAGGCAAAATACTTTTTATTTTATTTGTGAAGAAAACTATTCCAACAGTTTGATATTTGTACCGATCCACTTAAAACAAAATAACAAGGACATACATAGTTGTGGGTTTTTATACATATATCTTTAAAAATGGTTATGACGTTCTTAAATGTTGCTGTAGTCAGCAACAGATCTCTCATAGAATCATAGAATGTTTGGGGTTGGAAGGGACCCCTAGAGGTCATCTAGTCCAACCCCCCTGCAGTGAGCAGGGACACTGCTAACTAGATCAGGTTGCTCAGAGCCCCATCCAACCTGGCCTTGAATGTTTCCAGGGATGGGGCCTCCACTACCTCTCTGGGCAACCCATTCCCCTGTTTCACTACCCTCATTGTAAAGAATTTCTTCCTTATATCTAGTCTAAACCTACCCTGGTTTAGTTTAAAACCATTACCCCTTGTCCTGTCACAGCTGGCCCTGCTAAAAAGATTTTCCCCATCTTTCCTATAGGCCCCCTTTAAGTACTGAAAGGCCGCAATGAGGTCTCCCCGCAGCCTTCTCTTCTCCAGGCTGAACAACCCCAACTCCCTCAGCCTGTCCTCATAGGAGAGGTGCTCCAGCCCTCAGATCATTTTTGTAGCCCTTTCATCTGTGTTAGTGTTCTTAATAGAGGCCATCACTGAATGCCCACTCTAGAAATGTAATCAGACTGCAGAGAACTGATTAATAAAGCTTCAGTTCAACTTCCCAGGCATTAGCAATTAATGTTTTGCAGTAACCTAAGTTACTATAAGTAATTTAAGAATTCAGAGTATCTAATAAAGTGACTGTTCATCCTTACTGTAGGTCCTTCCTCCAGGAAAATCATTCAGGATCAAGACATAGAAAGGACAGGATGTGTTATCAAATAGTAAATTAATCTATAAAAGTTGAGGGCAAAATGTCATCTTTTTAAGATACATTTCTTGAGTAACCATTGAGATTAAAAAATATTTAAGTAATCTTAACCAAATACCATTGCTCTTCCACACATAAAAATACCACAGTGACCAGCAGGGTTTTTTTTTTCACAAAGGTAGGTCTAAAATCTAGTTGCTATAAAGGCATAACACAGGCCATAATGCACCTAAGTACTTGAAAAAATATGCTAAAATAGAATGTTTTGGTTTTCATAATAAATGGTAATATGCAAAATTGCAAAAAAAAAAAAAAAGAAGAGACAAAGAGATAAAGAAATTAATAGCTTTGCCTTATTTAACATTTACTGTGTGAGTCCATGGTAATATTGCCTATTATTAACAAAAAATGATTAAGGGCGAAAGTAATACCAAACAACAAGCAAGAACATTTTACATAAATCAGGACTAATTGGTTGTTCATGTAAATTAAGCATCTTGCTAAAGAAGTTCACAGGACATGAAAGACTTGATACAAGATACACAGGAAAAATGATCTGTCATTTTTTCCAGCAACATAGTAATTTTAATAATTACAAAATATCATTAGCAAAATGTTGTTTGGTGCTGGCTCCTTTTTTGATCATTCTGCCAAAAAAATGAAAGGTAATAAATTATCTCTGTCTACTGGAAAAAAAAAAAAAAGATTTAAAAGTCATAAGCTCAAATGTCAGCTGATCCTGGCTTGGGGCAGACCTGTTGACTACATAACCCTATGAGGTTTCTCTCAGTCATATTTTATATGAGTACATAATTTAAAATTGGTAAAAGTTTTAAAAAATGCTTAGCTGAAGTAAGCAGAACAGTCACACATCTCACATTGTGTGTCCCTGGAGCTGCATGCATTTGTGGTAGTTCTGTGATACAGAACGGTCTTGCACCTACCCAGATTTTTTCTGTTACCAATGTCAAAGTTCATTATAAAGATAGCCAAGTCTATTGTCCTGATTTCTCAGACTGTGTGACAGAGTCAATTAAAGGTTAATTGAGTTCTCCTAGGTCTGAGAGGAAGTTAGTAGCATAGGAATATAAGCAATCTTTGCTGATTCCCAGCTTTAACCACAAATGTATCATACCTAGAGGTGTTCTTAGCAGTTTGAAAAGAAACGTTGTGTATATGATCAATCACTGGAAAAATGCATTTGACATGTTAGTATGGCATACTGGCATATTTAAGTTCATGCAATGTATAGTTATTCTTAGAACACAGGGGTTATGTTTCTAATAGAAAGCTGAGGAAAATTACTTCCCAGTTTTTAAATTTATTTAATGAAGAAAATATGGTTAGACCGTCTTTTCATAGCTCAAAAAGTATTAAGCTAGAAATATTAAAATAAAATTTCTGTATTATTTCTATAATGCCATGGGTGTTTTCAACAATACTCAATTTTTAGAAACTTATATTTGGGCTGGTAGCTGAAAGTGGAAATTAGAGGTAAAAAGGGTAAATATGACCACTTCTGTGTTGGAGTCCTTTGAAGTGTAAACAGTTTGTTAATCAGACAAAACCAAGTTGAGAATACTGGGGTTTTTTTACATTTGAGTGACTCAAAGTGGTCTGTTGCATGGGATTTTTACAAACTTGACACACATAATGTTGAAACACCAATGACATACAAACTAACATTATAAATACAAAGAAACAACAAAGTTATCTTCATACCTAATTATTATTGATTTTCTCAATGGGTTGTCATTTAACAGTTACTTAGACTGATTCCACCTGGAAAGTGAATATATGTAAGTAAGTATGACGAAGAGTTATTGTGTGTGACTGTACATACTCAGAGCTCAAAGTACATGAATCTGGTTAGCAGCTGATTAAAACACATTTGCAATAAAGATAAATATGGATAGCTTATAAGCTTTTCATTTTTTTTACAAGATGCAACGCTGTCTTTTTCATTAAAAGTTATCTTATTTAATGCTTTATCCATGATTTGTCACTGACACATTACAATTAGTTTGTTGAATTGTTCTGGAAGGCATTTTCATTTAAGGCCACTATTAGCACAATTAATTTAAGTCTTGAAATAAACAACAACAGAAATCATCAGTCTTCAAATTACATCAAGATTTTTTGACTAGTTTCATTGAAGTCCCTGATTTACATTTTTTTGCCGTCATTGGAGCGATGCTGAATCTTAAAAATGTCTCAAAAAGGGATGAAGATCACTTCACAGTTTCCTCCAAATTTTTTCTTGCTTCATCTTATCATTCCACAGAAAGAAAGAGGCGGAGGGTTCCCCAAACATAAACATGATATAGTTGGGGGGGGGGGAAAGCAGGTGCTGTGTTTTTTTAATTATGATTGTATCTCCATGAGCATAGGTAACCCCATCTTTTACTGTGATTTCTTTAGTTGAGTGGTACAATCTGCAGGGAAATCTTTCACAGACAGCTTTTTCCCCTTCATAAAGTGAGATTCATGTTTTAAATCTTTTCTTCCACAGATTAAAAAGGAAGAGCATGAGGCATTTTTCTTATGATACTTATATATCTATATATGCGGTTTTTATGATATATTTATGTTCCCATACCAATACCTATACATTTAAACAGCATTCTTAAACAAAGAAGAAAAACAAAGACAACTCAAGATTTTAAAAAGTATTAACATACTGTCATGACTGGAAAGTCCGGTGATAAAACCCCCCAAAAGATCAGTTTCAGCTTTGTTGCCAAACCTTTTCTAAATTGATGTCCAAGTGTCACACAGATACTTTTCATTCAGACAGCACTATTTTAGTGCCATAAAAATGATTATATGTGTCACAACTTTGGGCATTCACAGTTTCAAAGCCTGAGCTATGCAAAACCTGAATACATTCAAAGTCATGGGCTAACAATATTCTTGCTTCAGTTTGGATCAGGAAAACATCACTGACTTGAATTTCCTGATTTTTTGCAGTGACATGCTTTTGTTCACTCTGTACACGGTTCTTGGAGAACACAAATTGAATTCCTTTCAGACAAAACTGAAGTGGAAGGTGTATTGCAGGAGCGCACCTAACATACTCCAACTTTGGTGACATAGGGATCTATCAATGGGATCAGAATGGGGTTCATCAGAAGTTAGCTCCTCAAAGCACGTATAGTTCTCAGTACCATTGTTTCCACTCTGCTGATCCACTTTTGCCAGCCTGCACACCCTGCTGGTGTAGGTGTAGCCTGTGTGGACTGAAGTGCATGGTTCCATTTTCAGTCTTACAATGAGTATCCCTAAAGAAATATTTCTATAGACAAACTACTTAAAAAAGTATGTCCTAGCAATACTGGAGACAGCTTTAGTTCTAATTCCTATTTCTTCAGCTCAAAAAAGAAAAACTAAACTCCTAAATTATATTATATTTACGTCATCTGGGAGGTATGGATTTTTTTTCATGCTTTGATAGAGGCTGAGTATCTGATTGTGTTTACCCATGCATATAAGCACTTGGGAAGCCAACATAGTAAGAAATCCAACAGGAGAGTTTCCTGAAAAACACAGCTTTTGAAATTTGATCACCCAGAATGACAGACTAGAGGCCTTACCAGCATCCTTGGTTGGTACACAGCAGCGGAGTTTAATATTACTTGAATTTAGAATCTCTAATAAAAAAAGTTTCAAAGAATTTTTGCTTTGTACAAGAAAGAGAAAGTGAAAGCTAATACAAGTAGGAAGTGGACTACAAACCCTTTATTTCAGACTGGGAAGAATGCCAGTCAGTTAGGTAGACTTTAGTCAAAAACAACAACAAAATTGTAGTAAACAAGCTGTGGGATTTGACAGATGGTGCAAAATTGTTTGTATGGCCTGGCAAGAAATATTTTTTGCCTTCTTGAATTAATTTTAATGCCTTTATTTCTGGGGGTGGGGAGGAAAGATATATTAACTCAGAATATCCAATACTTGGAATACTAACTTTGGATATAGAAGGTTCAAATTCATGTTCCTTATCCAAATCAAGTGAAGAAAGTATTTAACTGTTTCCTTCTAATTTTTCCTATACCCCATCAGACTACTGCTGAATCTTCAAAACTCTGTCAGACTACTGACTATTTTAACACTCTTCTTCTCGTTTTGTTTAGAAATTCTGCCTGGAATCCTAGAATATAACTTTCCCTAACTCAATTTTTGTTGAAATTAATACATCGTGTCCCAAAATGGCAATTATACCTGAGTGAAGAAATTTTTAATTTAAAATTTATTATTAGCTCAGGTAAAATATTTATCCCAATACACTTATTTTCATATACTTATCTCTTGCTCACATGAAATTTTTTAGTCATACAAAAATGAATTAACAAATATTGCAAGCAGTACAGAAGAATGAATAGTAAGAAGGTAGAGTTAAAACTCTTCAGCTGAAAACAGAAATAGTTAATGGCTTTGAAACACACATAAAACAGTATTAAAAAATCTTCAAAAATTTAACAGAATAATCAAGTGGGGCATCTGTGTTAAGAAGAGTCTTGACAATTACTATTATGATGCAAATAACATCAGAAAATGATATGCCATTTGTACATGTGTTTGTTTCTATGTGTGTGCTTGTTTGCATACGATGATAAACCAATATTTCTTTGGAGACAAGAGCTGTTAAATTAAGGAAATATTAAATTAAATAATGGCCAGTCCTTCCATTTCTTTTTAAAGAGAAATAGTGCCAAGTATCAAACAATACAGTTTGAAGGTCATGACTGTAGAGGCATGTCTGTGGAAAAACTGTTGTATTTATTTTTCCCTTCTAATAGTGTTTCTACCAGTCAATGCTTCTGCAAAGTAATATTTATGATGTCAAACTCTCTCTCATATGCCTTCATTCATTATTGCCACTCAGTGTCATTACTTTCTTTTTCCTCCAGCAGCACTAACCTTGCCTCTGTAAAAACACAGACTACTTTAGCTTGCAGATAATGATGAGTAGTTTCAGTGCACCCTTAGAGTTTAGATCATTATCTAGTACATATTTCCCATTCTTCTGCTTTCATTTTTAAGATATTTGTGTACACATTTCTCTGGCATTTTCCTTCCGATGCAATAGCATCCTCCACTATAGTCCTCCTTCCTGAAGATATCACTAATAACTTTTTCTGAAAAACACTTTTTAAAGAAATTTCAGCAAATCTAAGTTGCCAAGTCCAGACTGATTGATCACTTCAAGAGTGAAACTGCATCAGTGCTGTTTTCTGCCCATTTTTTTCAGGCTTTTTATCCTTTCTAACCTCTCAAGAAAGCGTTCATCATTTCTTTCCAGAATTGCTATCCATGTTACTGATCTCACATAATAAACTTTGTCCCATAACTACTTATCTTGTTTATGCACTCTTGGCATCTTACTCATTGACAAACCACAGTTGTATCACCTTTTCAGTTCTACTGCCCCATTTCTCTGAAATTCTTCCTTTTATACCACAAGATATTGAGTAACTTTCTACTTCTTAAACTTTATCTTCAACCTTGCCTCCTCTGAGATTTTGTTGTGCTTTATCTGTAGAAATAATTTTATATAAAAATATTTTTTCTTTTTTTTTCTTCTTTTCTTTTTTTCTTTCTCTTTTTTTTTTTCCCCTCTTTTTTTTTTTTTTTTTTCTCTACTGTGAAGGTAAGCATCTAACACAACTGGCCAAGACTGTGCCCTCTATCATGGCAGCAAATATTGAACAACTTTCCAACATAGCTATATCTGCAGCTAAGAATCATGACTGAAATTTCACATGCTGGATATTCAAAAGCAAGAAATAGGTTATACATGTGAATGGAGACTAGATCTCCCCCACTTTGTTCAGTCTTCTGTGACACATTCTTTTCTGTCACAACAAATTTGTGCATTTCTTAAAGGTGATCCTTCAAGATACCTGGATCTATGTCTCTCAGTTTCAACTATTCAGTTGTCAGTATGAGTATTTTTCATCAGGTGTATACATTTCATTTTAAAAAAGCTTGTCAGAACATGTGGAATTTATTTTTGGATCATGAGCTTTGTCTTTTACTATGGCAAAAGCTTATTGAGTGATGCCAACAGAAATGAAACAAATAGAATAAAAAAAAATCCATTTAATGTTCAATTCACTGTAAGCAATAATTAGTTCCATTTCCATTAATTTTCCCTTGAATTTAACTTCTGTGGATGGTTACAGCTAAGAATCATGACTGAAATTTCACATGCTGGATATTCAAAAGCAAGAAATAGGTTATACATATAAATTTATCAAATTTAAAACAATGAATAAATACTGACTGAGAACATCTCTCAAATCTTAGTCATTTAAAGGCTCACAGTAGCCTGGAGCCAGTGATGCAGCTAGATGTCAAAAAAGAACAGTTGTAGTATAATGTCACCATCTTTTCTGGATAACCACCACTCCATGTACAAACACATAAAATGTTACACTAATTAAAGATTATATATTTTTTCCTAAAACTTTATGCCTTCCCTTAAGCAAACTGACTCACTATAACTACTATCTATAAAGTTTGTTTTTGTGAATTATATTTTTTCCCACTAGTTACTCTTTTTAAAAAGAATATATTCAACATTTAAAAAATCTTTGTTCTTTGGTATCTTCATGCTCCCTGAACTTTATTTCCTCAGTGTTATCCAATTTAAAAGTAGACACTTCTGAGTTTATGATGTGCCTACTGAGATAAAAATAATCCCACACTAGTTCTATGAATAAACATTTAGCCGATTTCTTCTACTTATCTTTTGCAATCCGTAAGATCATGAAAAAACTAAATGACAGGTCTAAGAAGGAAATCATCATAAAAGATAATCTCCTCAAATATTTATCCAAATGTTTTGTTTGCAGGGTGGTGAACTCTATTCAAACCTCACACAGATGAGGTATACAAAGCACCAGAGTCTTCAGCTGTGAAACAAAGCCCTAAAACATTACTAGTGAGGATTCATCAAAGTGGTGCTAGCAGAGATTCAGTGTGGGTGAAAATGTCTGTGGAAGCTGAAACATTGCAGAAATTTTTCTGTACTTTATTTTGCATTATGTTTCCAATGGAAGTCTTATAATGCTAAGATTTGGGAAAAAAGTTTTTCCCCTCTTCTGAGCACTTAACTTCTTGGCCAGACAGATGTGTTTTCCTTTTTGCATCTTTGAATGACTTCTCTAGGATCCAGCTGGGGTACGCAAGTGACAAAAAAGTGGTTGTGCTGTGTTCTGTAGTTTTCAGCGTGGAAGACTCCTCAAAAATTGCACTAGTGGCTACTATTTAATAACGTGGTTGTAGCATTTAAATTCTCTGATCAATCTATTAAAAATAATTCTATATAACCTCCAGGGTATTTGATTCCTTGTAAGAAACATGCTATGAGTTATTTGCTCTATTTCAGTTGCATATGTTACTTTATTACATTATAATGGAGCATCTTAGAAGCTTTTGAAATCACAGTTCTGAACATTTTTTTCTCCCAAGACCCATTTTTCAGATGCATAGGGGAGAAAAGCACACCCCATCTCCATGAGGGATGGGGAGGCATATCCCCCCTCCACCTGTCCCCAGTCTAACATATCAAATGTCTTTTCAGCAGGCTT
>NW_009259863.1:1138244-1155633 GCF_000687185.1 Egretta garzetta
TCAGTGATCTATAGTGTTAGCTCCTATTTTCTTAACTTTTTTTTGGTACTGCATGTAAGGAGTTTAGTGTTTGATCTTTTAAGCATATTTTCCCACATATCAATGCCCATATGTAATTTTTTTTAATAAATTAATGTGTGATATTTTTTTCTTTTTCTTCATCCAGACTTTTTTTTTTTTTTTTTTCATTCTCTTCTTTCTCCTGCACAGGAATACTTAATACTTTCATGTTACATTTTCTTAATGTTAAAGGGAACCTTCTTGCAGGAAAACTTAAGTATAATTACCTCAATTTTCTATATAAGGAAGACATTGGTTAAAGAGAGTAAATAAGCATGTATATACTGTGAGGTGGATGTGGTCTGTGTTATGCTCCAAAACCGTGATGTTTTTATTGTCCACCCTTAGGGACCTACCAGACTGAACAGAAGCCTCTGTCTTCCTTTTTTAGGATTATTTCAAAGGAAAGCAGAGTGCATCGGTGGTGATGAAGGTATCACTAGGTCTGACATGGCCCGATATGCAGTGTGCCTAGGCTATACACATGATTTTGAGATCAAAACAGAAGGCCTGGATGTGGAGTGCTTTGCCCTGCATAAAGGGATTTCAGAAACAGGAAGAGAACAGGATTTTCTGGTGCTCACTTGAATCACAACATCTCACATCCAGTTCCTCTTGCCAGCTTTCCCCAATGGAAGCTGTTCCTCAATTAGGCAAAGCTAGATGAGTTTTCTACTGGTATATTGTTATCTTGTTTGTTAACTGTTTAAACAGCCTCTTTAAAGAGGCTATGTAAAGCTTTCAAGTCATAATTCAGCTTTTCGTGCTGTCACTGCAATGACTCATCCAGCTTTCTAATATGAAATTAATCGTGGATTGCAACAGATCTCTACTGGATGAGTGGAAATTTGGGAGCTTGCAACTAAACAAAATTAGCATCTCAAAGTTAGTATTAATGTTGCCTGACCCTGTGCCATGTAACAATTAGTAAGATGAATATGCTATATTCTGTGTGTCCTGCTACAGAACTGTATTGCGTCAAAAAGACATAAATAGGGTTTTTTAAATTGTCTCTTTTTAGGTATTTACTCTGCAGAATTGACCTGTTCAGTCTGTGGACCTTTTTTTCTGATATTGCTGTGAGTTAACCCCAGTAGGCAGCGAAACACCACACCGCTGCTTGTTCACTCCCACTCAGCAGGATGTGGGAGAGAATATGAAGTAACTAGTACAAACATTAAACAAAAAAATTTTCACACTTGAAGGCTGGAATTTGCCTTTTTCTCTCTGTCCCTTTCATCCCAAGATATTTGTGATTCCCTTTCTTGATTAAATAGAACAATGTTTTAATTAAATTAACACTTACCTGCTTTCATCAGAACACGTTCCACTAAATAAACCATATAAGCAAGATACAATTCCCTCTGTAGGCCAGCTCAAGACAAGAATGTTTTGTTTACATTCTCAGAGAAACCAGTAATTAAAGTTTCCTTCATTTTTTTAAATTTGAATTTTCAGAAAAATTAAATTCAGATTTTCAGAAGCTAGTTCTAGTGGTCAGGTCAAGACTTTTAGTATCAAGAAGAGAAACACCTGTTACTATAACTGTAGCCAACTAGAGTTAGAAAGGCTAAGGTATCTAAAATTAATTAATTGTTTTGTAATCATATGTAGAAGATAATTTCCTATTCTCGTAGAATTCCTTTTACAAGTTCTTTTCTTCCCTTCCCCAGCTCCTCACCGGATATCATAAAGCTCAAGGTTCCTAAGTCTTTAATGGACTGGTTTTGTTTTATTCAACATAACATGGGTCTGTGAGGGAGCAAGGATTTCCACTAAGCCTTCCAAGACTGGGGCTGCTTCCCTCTAGACTTTCTTTCCACCTAAAACTTGACAGAAAAGGCGAGGGGCCAGATTTACTGCAACTTTATACAGAGCAGATGGAGGCAGATGAAACTATAAACAGCAAAGTAGCTGAGCATAGAAGTTAACTAAAACACTAAGTGAAGCTGTTAAATCTGACACAAGGACTAAAGATAGATACACTTCAGAAAATGTTGTTGCTGAATTAAGTACTGCCAGAAACCAGGAACTGATTTCAGAGGACAATGAAAGCAAAAAATAAAAAATTCAGAAAAAATATATTAAGAAATAATCTGTGCTAATTTAATTTAGAAAGGCATCAGATTAGTTGATCTAATGAGCCTTAGAAACTGTGTAGTGTAATGTGTTCTTGATTTCCATTATAAAAGAAAATGTATAAATTTTGCATTTGGTAAATAAACTACCTTTGAACATGAGACAACTCATAAAAATGCCTTTGATTTTATCTGCATAAAACTGTAAATCATAAAAGGGCCAATTTTTGGGGGGATATTTTTGGAAATGTTTTCAATAATCATCATCACTAAGACACATTTTCTTTTAAGAAGCGCGGGTACTTATTAGTTGCTGTGATACTGACAACCAGCTACAGTTGCTGCCTTAAATGGGCTACAGCACAAAACATGGTTCAGGTATAGTTCATTTTGATCCCAGAATGCAAACTAAATGGTGCAAGGCTGGCTGCTTCCTTATGCATCTCTTCCCGACCCTCTCTCTCTAATTCTGATAGCCAGGTTGATTTCCTACCTGAATCAAGACTGGAGTGGGTGAAAGCCACTATAATCTGTCATTAACCTATGAATGCCTTGAATTAGTAATGATGCCTCTAACAGCAGTAAGACAGTGGTGTCCAATTTAGTTCAATTATTTCTCATTTCAAACATAGCATGAAGAAAAACTGTGACATCTCAATTGTTGTATGTAAGTATTGTTAGTGGGTTGGTTTTTATTATCTTTAAAGTGATGGAAACTCTATTTCTGATATAATTAATATTTGATTGTAATTTGTCTACAGTGGAGTGACCCTATAACTTTTTAAAGTGGTCATATAATTTTGATTTACAAGGAAAAAAAAAAGCTAAACAGAATTAAATTTTATGAGAACAAAAAGGGCACTCCAAATTTTAATAGCTCTCTTTGAAATACTGTAAATATATTTACACCAAGATGAGATCATTAAGAAGTAAAGCTTTGGAATAGGTATACAGAAGAGGAAGAAGTTAATCAGATGCATCCCTGCAGGTTCTGTTATGAACAAATGAGTGTGATGGGGTGACAGTAATTAACATCATCATGTGGAGAAATGACGCCATCCATGTTCTCATTTAGGGAATATAAAAATGGATTGTTGATTGTAAAGCTGAGAGACAGATCAGGGTATGGAGGGAATAGCACTCCTGGTAGAGAAATTTTAAATCCCAGAGATCTCAAAAAGAAAAGCCAGCTGAATAACAACTGCAGATTGTTTAGTCACAGGAACATATGGCATCATGCAAAATACTGAAACTGAATGATTAAACAGACAGACTGAACATTTATATGCAAGGTACAGAGCTCGTAGTCTATTTAAAGTCAAAGATGAGCACTAATTCTAAAAGCTAATGAAATCAGAAGATCATTTCTGGAAGCAATAGACACAATTTTATGATGCTGAGTACCTTGATTACCTCAATTAGTTGTATAACATGGATTCACCAGAATTTATTTGCAAGAGTCATTCATGGGTAGCAAAATGTGCCAAGGTATAGGTCTGTGTGTATGTGCATGTGTGTCAGCAGTATACTTATATATACATAAGAAAAAAAAGATTTCATTTTGTTCATCTTTGATGACTGGTGTCTGCAACGCTGGTGTTACAACTTGAAAAGTGACAGTTTCCAGCAGAGCTACTATGTACTCTAAATAGAAATTGGAATTTATTTACCTCTTATTATTGTGGTATCTGAATAAACCATATGAGGACCAACATCCTCTGCAATAAATAGGTCATTGAAATACACTGCATGGGACAAAAGATGCTCTCCTGTTTAGCACAGACCTGTCAGTAAGTTATGAATGCTTTCTAGCACTTACTGGGCAGTAAAGTGAGCAATTCAGTCTGACTTTAACGTAGTCATAATCCGGGTTTTACTTCCCAGATTATGGGATTACTTTTTCTTTCTTTTGGTTCCTCTAATTTTTGTCTCTCAGTAAGCATGTGAAATCAAGAAAAATAATAAGATAATAACTAGTATATTTACTCTTAGATGAAGCTCTGGCTCCTCTGAAGCCAAAGAAAAATGATTTTATTCTTGTGTTTTTAGTTGAGGTCATATGTTTACTTAGGTATTTTGTAAGAATATTCTTATTTGTACTGCTATTTAGATATTCACAAACATTTATCTGTGTATAGATTTAGCCATAGATTGTTTGTTGTAGTGACTGTTCGCATATGTACCATATGTTCTTTGTGACACATGGTCCTATAATATTATACGGTTTTGTTTATGTTTTCTGTTTGATTTGCTATTCTTAATCTAGTTTGATTATGTTTACAGTTTGTATAATTATGACTACAACAGAATGTTTTTTGCATCAGCATAAGCAAAATAACTTCTTGAGACGCTGCTAGATAAGTGCTGATAATAAAATCAAAGGGATTTTAAGATCTAATTGCTATAGTCAATATTTTGATGCCCCATATCCACTTTTTAGCATTAACCCTAGGATGATCTCCCACTGATTATTTACCCAACTTCAAATTTCTATCTAAATGTGATTTTCAATTTTCATTGCTTAAATTCTCATAAGTTTTTCAATTAAAGAATAAACAGAGGAAAATTTACAGTGCACAAGGTGACAGGTACACATTACCCTCCAGTTAATTTATGTTTACCACTCCCTGTCAACATACCTAATTGTTGTTTTTAAAAAGTAGGTACCTCAGATCTGGATGTTCCAGACAAATATTTTGCATAAACCTATGAGGAAATCTGTCAGTGAACATACAGTTTGCAAGAAAGAGTTGAAAACACTAAGAAAAAAGAAATTAAAATACTATTAATGAACAGAACAGATTTTATCTATACAGGTAAATGTGCTGCAGATAACTGCAGGTATATATTAAAAATATCCTAATTGCATTTCTTTATTACAATGTCACTCCATTTTTCCTTAGGGATAGGTAGGATGAATGCATTGTACCTCAAACAGTAGTATGACATGGATCTAATAGACATCACACTGAAAGGGGTGCTTCTTTCCCCACCAGCTAGGAAATTGTTTAAACTCAACGCTTTCCAGCTGGGCAGGTAAGAAGGAACATAGGAACTGGTTGGTTTAGTGCAGTGTGTCTTCCATTGATCTTCTTGTTTCCTACCTCTCCACTGTTAAGCCAAAAACTGAGGCTTGTGCAAGTACTACTTAATCAGCTCAGAAGCTGATGGGTTAAGCTGCTTTAATTCTGATCACTGTTTCCTTAAGGACTGCTCTGAGTGGAATCTATACAAATGTGCATTAATGAACCCATAATGTATCTATCCAGTAGATTTCAATGACCAGGTGATAAGGATTCAGTGGCTACACTGGAAAACACAGGTTAGTGGTGGCTATAATATGAGGTTCAGAGGATGAAACTGTCTCTTCCAGAATAGAATGAAATTAATTTAGACAAGCTCTGAATAACTAATAACAAAATTTTGGCCTACACTGGTAGTTGTTTTTCCAGAAAGTTAATCTCACGAGACCTCCATTTGTCAGAATTACAATGTGCTGACCGGAACAACATATCTCATTTACCTTCTGCAATTTTGGGTCAAAATGTTAAAAGAAAAGCTCTAATAATTTCCATACTATTGATTCTTTCCCTCAGTCTGAACTCTGCTCCTGATTCTATTTCAAATATGGAATCAAACCATAGTATAAGGAATCTCAATTTCTATTCAAGTACTTTCATCATTGTGTACTGTGAACAGTATTCTCTGTGAAAAGAAAAATCCTCTTTGAATATTTAGGACAGAGTTGCTTACAGTGGTTACATTAGTACCACTTTCATCGCCAACATTTAGTGCTGTCAACACTAGAAATACAATTCATATGGTTAATAACTGCAATCCATTTACCATTCCTACACTACTCCCAAAACACCTTTTCTTTTCTGTCAGCAACTAAACTATTATATAATACATGAATGACAATAGAGAAATGAATATTCTCTGTTCACAACGTATGATTCAATCTTCTAAGTACCTACGTAGTGCCATGTGAAATTCAGCAGGGAATCATTGCTTCAAATGATGAATCATATTGCACTCTAAAGGATTTTTTTCTGCCATTTAGCTCCTCGAATGCATAGCAATCTACTTGAAACACTTGGAAATTTACGCCTATTTTTGATCCCAATTTACTGGCTAGTGAAGTTCATAAAAAAAATTTGTCACTGAATCCAGTGGTAACGGGACTGAGCCCATGACAGCTGGGACTGAAACACTAGTATCAAGAACTGGAAAATTATAAACAGTTGTTCTCCATGTCCTTATTTGTTTATTCAACTATCAACTCTTTTAGACATATTTATGTCAGCTAACAGTTAAATTAAGCAGCCATCAGGTTACCACAATAATTAATAGAGAAAAGTAGGCTCCTCCAAGGGGCACATCACTGATGATCTTATCTGGAGTGAGTTACTCTTTAGAGATTTCATTGGTCTCTTTGGTGCTGAAGTTCTTTTAGACATGGGTATAAAAAGGGAAGACATGGGCTTGAGACCCAAAGAAGTTTGGAAGGAGATTAAAATTATTCAAGTTATTAATAATCAGTTATTAATATTTTGCATGACTTCCAGTAAGAGCAAAGTATATCCAGGGGCAGAGATAGGATGGCTAATGGCAATGACAGAATAGAAATGGAAATTACCACATCTGAGGAGGAAACAGAACTCAGAGTTTAATGTGCTCAGATCAAGACAGTTAATGATTGTCATTGCAGAATAATGAGAAAACTGGCACACTTTTAAATTTCGATAAGAGCAGCTGATTTATCAAATTGGGAATATAACTATGTCTGTAAAATAATAAATATTTTACAATAATTAACAGAAAGAAAAACATAACCTAGAGAATATGAGCCTATCTCTTAATTTCAATAGAATAGAAACCCTTGGAATATATTATGAAGAAATTAGTTATGAAAATAGAACTGAATGGAAAATCAATAACATGACTTTTTTTAAAAGATAGGTAACTTGTTATGTTTTTTTAATAGAATAACTGATTCCCTAGATATGAGACAAATGGAAGATCTAAATAATCTTTCAGTAAAGTACATGAATTGGTTAACTATGGGAAAATATTAAACTTCAGAAGATAGAGTTAGTCAAATAATTTTGCTGTGGATAAAAATCTAACTAAGGGGAAGAGGTCTTAAGTCTGCTGTCATTTATATGTTATGTATTATGTTTATATTTTGTGATTGTGCTAAATTCTTTGCTTACAAACATGACCCATTTTTGATCTGAAGGTCTTCAGCATAAACTGTTTCAGCATAATATTAGGAGAATCAGGAGGGACTATGGTGCAGGACTATTTCTTATGCATTGACTTTTTAAGGGCTGATGGTTAATTATAAAGGACTATCATAAAACCTCAGACAAAATGCACTAGAAAGTGTAGTCCAAAAGATAAACATTTTAATTCTGTCAGATCATTCTTGCTTACAGTGATATCTTTTTTTTTTTCTTAAACTGCTTGCCAACTTCTTGGTCTAGGCTTAACCATGGTAAACTGGCATAGCTGCTCTGAAATCAGTGAAGATGCACAGATTTATAGTAGCTGAAGTCTGTTCAATAATGATTCTGTTCCCTTGTAGAATCACGAAAGCATAGAATGGTTTGGGTTGGAAGGGACCTTATAGATTGTCTAGTTCCAGCCTCCCTGTCATGGGCATGGGCACCTTCCACTAGACCAGGTTGGTCAAAGCCCCATCCAGCCTGGCCTTGAACACTACCAGGGACGGAGCATCCACAAGTTCTCTGGTCAACCTGTGCCAGTGCCTCACCAGTGAAGAATTTTTGCCTTTTATGGAATCTAAATCTACACTCTTTTCGTTTAAAGCTTCATGATAGGTAGAGTTCACATGCACAGTACTTTTAAAATATTAACAAGCTCCTGGATTCCCAGTGAAGAGTCAGTTAAAATACTTTAAAACGTCAACAGAGTCTTGTTCTGTAGAAGAATTGCACAACTGATCTCATAACTGATCCAAGTGGTATTGAAATCAGTTTTCCTAGACATCCATGAGAATGACAAGAATTGCTCTTTCCCATACAGCAAATGAGAGTTTTTCTTAAAGCTCGCTTACTCTTTGCCATGTAGGAACACAACATGGACCAGTTTTCCTTCATGTCCTTATCAATACATCTTACTTTTAAGGATGAAACATTTGTTGCACCTGAACATGTGTGCGTGTATGTACACACATACTTGTATGTACTATACACGTAACATTTAGAGTTAGGGAATCAGATATCACTGTAATGGACATGTTTAAAAAACTGACAAATCGTGACTTTAACAATAAAATGAATTACTCATTAACAATACATTTCGTGCAAATGGTTAGGTCTCATTATCAATCATTATTGTTACATACTCAAGGCCTGTCCTGGTTTTGGCTGTGACAGGACTGATTTTCTTCCTACCAGCTGATATGGTGCTGTGTTTTGGATTTAGTATGAAAAACCCTGATGTTTTGGTTGTTGCTGAACAGTGCTTACACCAGTCAAGGACTTTTCAGCTCTCAGCTTCTGCACAAGAAGCTGGGAGGGGACACAGACAGGACAGCTGACCTGGTATTCCAGGTTTTTACCACAATCTTCTTCAGGTCTTAATGTAGGAATTTTGTAACTTGCAAAATAGCCATGAAGACTCCCTAGTGCAATGGGGATGGAAATTGTTTATCCAGTTCTGAATCAAATATAGTAAAACTGTTTCCTGGGACAGTGAATTGACTCTGAAGCTCCGCCTTTACATACAATACTTGCTTTTCCATTTTCATTGTCATGGGGCCATGCTTTATGAATACTGCTTTGTGACATATATATCTATATGAAGGAGTAAGTTCTCTGATCTATTGAAAGAATGCTTCTATAAAATGTATATTTCTTAATTCTGGCCTTAAATAAAAGCTGTCGAATAACTAGATTTTCTTCTCTCTACCCACAAAGGAATTGACTAGTGATTAAGTCTTTGTCTTGTTTCATTTTATTCATAGCTTCTAGTTATGTAGCTATTTCATTCAACACTGATAGACTTCAAACACTTCACTTACTGCTGATTTAGCCATACACATATTTAATTGTATCTAAAGGTTGTGAGGTCCCAGTTGTTTTAAGTCTCTTACTGAAATGTGACTGTAATATTGTGGAGAAACGTCTATTTTTCGTTAGTTAATACATTTTATGGATGAATAACAGATTGTCATTCAAATTGATTGTTTCACCTAGAAAGTTAAACTGCTGAGGTGGATTTCTTTTGTACACCATTGTTCAAAGCAGAGAATTTAGTTTTTAGAAAGGCTTTCAAATGGAAAGTAGTTAAATCTTATGGAATTATGGTCACTGTCTTACATAAAAGGAAGGCCAAAGCCTGATGACCATTTTTGAAAGTTACTTTATTTTGTTTATGCATGTTCATACAAATCAGAGTAAAGTGAGTATTTTCCTTGCCACAAGGTACACCAGGTAAAGGCAATGATTTCTTGTAGGATTTATTTTATTTTATTATTATTATTATTATATTATCTTTATTAGATTTATTAGCTTTATTATAGTTGCATTGAAAAAAGTGTTATGCATTGAACATGTATTTGTTAGGTTCAAGTAAAGAGAAAGATTGCTTCGCTAAAAGCCAATACAAACCCTGAATATTCTTCTAAATGCATGCTTAAGTAAAAAAATTGACACAAAACACAATACAATTACATTTATAGATATTATTCTTTATAGGTAGCTGTTGTAAATTTAAAATTATATTAAATTTAGCATTTAGGTCTGCTCAGAACCTGTTACGGGGAGGCAAAGATGCTGCCCCATCTCCTATAGACATACATTTAAGGACTGAAGAAAAGGAAAACAGAGAGAAAAGCAGATGATAGTGTCAAAATTAGCAATAGTCGTACTGATTTTTTTGAGATTTGTGAATTAAAGTACAGGTACAGAGCATAGAAATCCATTATCAAAATTTGCAATAGGACAAAAGGTCGTGAGCTGGTGATGGAGTTATACCACTGAAACTTCTTTTCATCTCCATATATTTCCTTTTTTTTTTTTTACAATTTTCTGAAAATTATAGATTTAGAAGTCATTTAGGTTATTTAAATTAAAATATTTTTATGTCTGTTTGAACCCTGGGACTTAGTCCTTGAATGGGACCCCTAGGTGCTCCAGAAATAAAATGAAAAAAAATAACATCACCATTAATTTTGTTTCAGGGATTACAGTCAGAGAGTCAGGTGAATATTTAATTTGCAGAATGCTCATTTATTGGTTTTGTCCTATTCATTTATCTACAGGATCAAGGTAATGGAGCAAGCTCTGTGGGCAGTAGTTCCAGGGCACTAGCTGAAGCATGACAGAGACTACAAATGCCAAAATATCCTGGGTCAAAAGGAGTAAAGGAATAGCCTAAGATTACCTGCTCAAAGCAGCTATGATGGGGACAAGAATGAGAGACAGTGTTTTTTAAAAAATACATCATTTATTTTAGGCCTCTTCCTCTAGACTTGGCATTCAAAGTCTATTTCTTTTTTTCTCTTTTTTTTTTTTTTTCTTTCCTTTCATGGAATCAACCGTCTCCTCAAATATGCAAGCCCAAGTCTGTGTCTACAAAAGTCAAAAATCATCCTGTATACTTTGATCTGGTTTTGCCTTCATCATTTGTCCTCTATGACTCTACTGCTAACAACCTTCTAATGTCTTTAAAGTGCTGTCTCTTCAGCAACGAAGCTGGAAGTGTATTTTTCGTATATTGAGACTCATCTAGCTCCCAGACAGGAAAATGTGAGGTTCTCCCTCTCCACCCTGACAGCAAGTGAAGTCAGGTTTCTGAAATGTACATTTTTCATTTCTTTCTTTGTTCCCCATGATGATTTTCTGTGTTGGACATTTTTGTCAGATCCAGAAGGTCTAAGTCTCTCTGTGATGGTGTGTTCTGGTCTGGTCTGAAGGGGCAGACATCCACAAGGCTGGAGAAAGTTGATTTTCTGACTGCCCGCGATGATAGCTTTGGATACAGTTTCCTGAGCTGATGCAAGCATTTTGTTTGTTAACTTCTGTTCATTGTCCTCTCTAACAGTGGAAGAATCTGTATTGTAGTCTTGATTTTAGGAACCAAGGCAGTATTAACTGTATTCTGTTACCTATCATTGTTTTTATAAAAGGTTGTTAAGTAGGGGCAAGGGATTAAATGTGATGTTATAGAGAATGGCAGGAAGGAAGGAGAGCTGAGATGAAGAGGAAGTATTCTCAAGATCTATGAAGCTTCCCTGAAGAGTGGACCTCTTATTGTAAGTAGCATGTAGGCCCTTCCTGGCTGAGATTGCTGTTTTTCCTCAGGTGCTTATCTCTAGCAGATGCTGTGACCCCTCTGTGGCAACACTGATTGCATCTGTTGAAGAACTGTAAAGCTGAGCATCATCTCCTTTACTTTAAATAGGGCGTGACAGAGGCCAAGACAGTGCCTCTTCTGGTATATTGTGAATTACTGTTAGATATAATACAGGAGCAAGCTCACACCTGGTTCTAGAATACAGCTCTTGGTAAAGAGGTTTATTTCTTGTTTTCCCTTAAGTTAGCAATTAAAAAATTTACCTGGCTGGCATTTGCTTTTTACCAGAACACATGGGATATAATTATGAGGTGATTTAAAAAAAAAAAAAAAAGACTCTATTTTCAGTGACACAGCTCAAGTTTAGAGAGTCATATAAGGACTATATATTTAACTATCTAAGTTTGCTTTTTTTTCCCCTCATATATATTTATATAAGAAAAAGGAATATCTTTTACAGTCTACTGCTTTTCTAGTACAGCAGTAGGTTGGTCAGCTCTAGAAGATTTCCTTCCCTTTGCTCATTTTTCTCCACTTGGTACATTTCTGCCCATGGAGAGCACTTGTAACAATTTTTAAAATTCTTTTTTTCCTCAAAAATCTAAAATGTTTATCTTGTGCTGTGACACCTAGATACCCGCATGTCAACTAAGGACTAATATATCTAAGTCACTTCTGAAAGTGGGGTTTAGATACTTCTGAAAATGTCAAACAAATGTAGAAGACCAAGTTTTCTTGAAATGAAGCAAATTTGAAAGGTTTGATTTAAAAAAGATAAAGAACCATGTATTTGAGAATCTTGTCTATGAGATGGCTCAGGGAGAGTATAACTGGGACAGGCCTTTGAAGATGCTTTTCTAACATATTCTGCAAGGTTCCAGCAATCTATATGCCAAGAAATAATATACCAAAAGATGACTCTTTTAACTCTACTGGAACAAAGTTCCCTTTTTTGGCTGATCCTAGTTCAGTAGAACAATTCATCCTTCTCAGAGCCAGAGCTTCGGGGGAACAGCACAAGTGCTTGATAATATCAAGAAAGTGCTTGAAAATGGAAGAGATTGGACAATTCCATGGAAGGAGAAGGGGCTATACCGGTGTTTTATAAGAGATTATAAATGCTTTATCACCCCACCATTTTACAATGGAGCAGCAACCCAGTTACATTTTTCTTCTTAAGAATGAGCAATCAATTATTTATTTATTTTATACTTGCCATAGATGACTCAGTTGCATTTTCAGGATAAAATTTCTTAAATATCTATTCTGAGTAATAAAAAATGGCACATGAATACGTTTCTGAAAAAAAAAATTGTGTTCTGTAAGAACTGTGCTGTATATAAAACAACACAACTGTTACATTAAACAGTATTATTTTAGCTTAGTTGTATTCCATAATATTATCTAATAAACATTTAGAAAAATACAGTATTTCTATCTAGAAATATCATCCTTGTTGCTTTATTATCTAGTTAATATAATTTCACCTGTATTTTGTTAAAACAATATCATATTATTTACAGGCTATTGATGAGGAACTAAAGCACAATATAAGCTGCCGAACATAAGTTAGCTAAAGTTATACAGACAGACTGAACAGAAACAACTTGAAACACCGAGCATCAACAGTACCTAGCAACAAAACTGTCTTAAACGTGACTCAAAATTGCAGCCTCTTATCCTGATTTACTGAAACTCTAAGTTAAACACTGGTGCCTATTTGTAGCTTCAACAGTTCCCAGCAATAAATTTATTAGATGACTCAGTGTAGTTTATGTACAGATTTATAATGATTGGTTGAGCTAGAGTGTTTTATTACAATAAACCATACTATAACTGTACAGGTAAAAGCTTTTATATTCAGTGTAAGTAGTCAGCATTTTGAAATGTAAAGTTTTCACCTGAGGTAAATACTACAATGTCTGATGAATGGACTCTTGGCTTGGCAGTCTGATTCATAGCACCTTAGCTAAACAGATGGACTCCCTGTCCAATCAGTTGAGAAAGTGGGTGCATCTGAAGAACGATTTTAGATGGTCTCTATGATAGAAACATCCATAGTGTGATACTGTAATTTCATAGACTGCACAGGGACCTGTCTAGAACCAGCTAATACGAAGCACAAGGTATAGAGTCTATTAGAATTAGCACATGGGAATGTAGAGTAAATATTCCTCCTTCCACTCAGAATTTACTAATGACCTTGCTTGGGAGAACAGATGCCTAGCAGTTTGCAATAATTTTTTACGGCCCATTACATCAGCATAGAAAATCGAGAGCCTTGGCTATATATCTTTTACTCCCATGTCAGGAAAAGATGGAGGAGAGTTAGAGGTAGTACTTCATTAATGAAAAGAGCCAACACAAGGACAGAATGTAACAGCTTGTACTCTAGTGGCAGAACTAGGAAGGAGGAGGGTAGGAAGGAGGCTGGGTAACAAACTTGTAGAAACCCAAGGAAAATGTTCTGTTGGCGGAATGAAATGGTAGAAACTAGAATTTGGCTTGATAATGTCTTCAGTTTGATTCTGTGCAGTCATCTGTAGTGACTGCAACAAAAGCATAGCTTTTGCATGACTTCTGAAAATTGGCCTAACTAAACAAGATAGTACTTCTCCACGTTGTGCTAAAGCCTTTCTTCAGTGATGTTTCAGAAGACAGATACCACATACTGAGTTACCAAATCCTTCATGGAATGATCAAGGATTTCCTCAGCTCCTTGAATATAGAAAGAAAGAGAGAAAGAAGGAAAGAAAGAAAAAAAAAAAACCCAGTGTATTTTGACTGTCTCTGACTCTTGTAGCAGAGTGGCAGGGAGGTAGAGCAGAACCATTACACTGTTTCGTCTTGGCGAGCAAATCCTCTAGAGAGGGCACAGGGCTGGCATGGTGTAAAAGCTGCAAAATCAGGATGTGAACAGTGTATAGTACTGGCAGCACACAGTGACAAGACACTAAAAAACTGTTGTTTCTATAGTGTATCCAGATTCTTAACTATGAAGTAACATTCACAGTGGTCATTCACTGTGTCACTATTTTGTGCAGAGATAATGCTCAGATTTCTGAAAATGCACATTTGAAGCTATTTTACAGCTGCTGATTCTACCTATTTATTTACCTACTTTTAGGCATTTCTTAGTAATTTGCTCTGTAGCATCTGACATATAGAAGGGCATTGTGATTTATCTGCAGTTCTGATTATATTACTTGTTAACCTTTGCAAACACCTAGCGTGACTCATTCCATCTTATCACAGCAGACGTCAGTGGGAGTAAGCATCACTCAACAGGACAACCAGTTTGTACAAGATACAGGCACATGTACCAAATGTACCCAGATAAAAGACTCAGTTAATTTTTAACGTGTTAAAAAGGAACATGAATACAACAATGCAGTCTGCAATGGGGTTTGAAGCATGTGCATTGGTAGTCATACTGAGGGGATCAAGAATCTAACAACAGCCTAAGTAATGAACAAGAGAAAGATGCATTGTAATTGTTACCTCTAAGTATCTCCCCTAAAAAACCCCACAAACCCAACAACAACAAAAAAAAACCTGCTAACTTTAGCCATTTATGACTCTTCCTCCTTTTCCCAGGAACTCCAGCACTGTTGAACAAGTCACTGCAGTTCCCCTGAGCAGCACTTTGTTTGCTACATTTCTCTGCCTCATGCTAACTTCCACAGGCTTGGGAAGCACTACACTTAAACAGTTTAACTTTCAAGGAGTTGGTCATGCTGCAAATTATACACTTGTCATGCTCATAGAGAGTGGAAATTTCCTAAGAAATATACCTAGCTGTGTGGACTGTCCTTTTGATTGATTTTTACTGTTGGATTCATACCTTTCTTCAGACCACCACTGCTCTCACAGAACCAAATTTAAGGAAACTTATACTAAAATGGGCAAAACAGCAAATAAAAAAAAAAATCCAAATGATCAGTTGGATCAACTTAAGCATGAACAAGCAAACAATCAAAGTTTGGGAAGAATGTTGTCTCTGTCTCTCTCTCAAGTCAAAGTTACTCCATGAGGACAAATGTCTTCAAATTTCACTTCACAAAAGAGCCTTTGGGAAGATTTGTCGGGAGTTTTCTTTCTTAAATGGCTGGAACTGTAAGAATTGTCCCAAGCAAGCTGTTAAAAACCATCATCAGACATGGTCATCATGACAGTTTTTTTTAAAAAAGTATGTAGATTTTCACCCTGGCTGTCTAACTGGTGAAATGTAAAATGAAATGTCTTTGTGTAATGTACTCAGCACCCACTGTCCCAAATAAGGTCTTTGAAGCCATACAGAAAGGCATTTTTGTTGGAAGCATGCCAAGTGAGATGTGTTTGAATAAGATTATTCCTATATACTATAGTATTTTGTTTTGGTAAAGTCTAGTCATTTTGCTAATAGAAAACCAAGGACCAAGTTCCTTCAGGACCAACAAATCACTGCAAGAGATATTATGAGATGACTAAGCATCTATTTAGGTGGCTGAATTAGAAGCCTTTCTTTCCTATAAAGGCAATGGGGCCTAAGATAGGCATTAAGGTACTGATTTCAGTTTTCTAAATGAATTGTGGATGCCTCAGGGACCCTACAAGCAGATTGTAGGTATGTAAAATAGCTGCCAAACTTAAATGCCCCAAACAAGGCTGTGTGAATATTTCATTGTATTATTAAAGCAAAACTATAGTTGGCAATGCACAATTGCTAAGCTTTTTTTTTTTTTTAAGTACTTCTCTCCTGGTGTCATATAGCTGGTCCTGTGGATTTTTCATGTATGACAAATGTTGTGTTATCTCAGTGTTATATCTTATTGTTTTGTTGTAACTAGTTTATTTGCGTAAAGAAAATTCTACCTCCCTCCATACAAGGGCAGTTCTGAGGATGACATGTAAATTACTTACAATATTGCACCAAAGAAACAGAGGTTTTAAGACGAGAAGAGACCTTCGCAATCCATAGCTAACATGTATTTTCTGCATTGAAATGCTTAGATAATGAACTTGTCATAGACTGGATTACCTTGGTAATGATGTATCTGATTGTGACATATAATGTCAGGCTGCAGCATTTACTGAAAGTTACTTTGTGTTTTGTATTCTGACATGGTATGACTCACACAGCTTGACTTGATATGTTTTAAACTGACACCTTGCCATAGATATGCAAATGCACCCATTTTCTGAAAAGAGCACTTAAAATATTCTTGATAAACCAAGAGTTCTATGGAAAAATACTGATATTTTTCCACATCATAAGGATTTTGCAGAATTTGCTAGCGCACTTTAGCATTTCTTTAAATGTACAGAGGTATCTGTGCAACAAAATTACTACTGTTGAGGAAACAATATTCTGTATAAGACTGTAAACACACTTGTAAACAGTAATGCTACTTGATCACACACTTTACACTTATTTTGAAAATACAGCACACACACATAATCGCAAAATACAGCACACACACATAATCGCAAAGCTATAACAAAGTTGCATTTTCTTCTCAACATCCACATTTTTCATGTTCATTGGTGTACATGCAGGAACAGTTAGGCTCAGCTGTTGTTTATCTGTATCAAGAGCAAAATCATGTTATTAGATGTCTCCTATACCTTGTTACCATTACAGAATCATAGAAACATTTGGTTGGAAGAGACCTGATTGCTATTACGGAAACTTGGTGGGACGAATCCCACGTTTGGAATGTAGTTATTGATGGCTACAGGCTGTTCAGAAGGGACAGGTGAGGAAGGAGGGGCAGAGGCGTTGCCCTTTACATCAAGAAATTATTACAGTGCGAAGAGCTGACCCTGAAGAACAGCCACGAGCAGGTCGAAAGCTTATGGGTAAGAATCAGAGAGAGAGGCAACAAAGGGAACCTGGTGGTTGGTGTCTACTACAGGCCGCCAGATCAAGAGGAGCCGACTGA
>NW_009259863.1:1156893-1164772 GCF_000687185.1 Egretta garzetta
CCCTGGAAACATTCAAGGCCAGGTTGGATGGGGCTCTGAGCAACCTGATCTAGTTAGCGGTGTCCCTGCTCCTGCCGGGGGGTTGGACTAGATGACCTCTAGGGGTCCCTTCCAACCCCAAACATTCCATGATTCTATGATTCCATGATAATTGAACCCAACAGTATCTGTCCACTACTAAACCATGTCTCTAAGCAC
Source organism: Egretta garzetta (assembly GCF_000687185.1). Taxonomy (NCBI): domain Eukaryota; kingdom Metazoa; phylum Chordata; class Aves; order Pelecaniformes; family Ardeidae; genus Egretta; species Egretta garzetta. The sequence continues at coordinate 1,157,092 of NW_009259863.1, forward strand.
TTCATCTACCCGTCCTTTAAATACCCCCAGGGATGGTGACTCAACTCAACCACTACCCTGGGTAGCCTGTTCCAGTGCCAACATGATAATTGAACCCAACAGTATCTGTCCACTACTAAACCATGTCTCTAAGCACTTCATCTACCCGTCCTTTAAATACCCCCAGGGATGGTGACTCAACTCAACCACTACCCTGGGTAGCCTGTTCCAGTGCCAAATAACACTTTCCATAAAGAAATTTTTCCTAATATCTAATCTAAAACTCCCCTGGTGCAACTTGAGGCAATTTCCTCTCATGCTATCACCTGTTACCTGGGAGAAGAGACCAACATCCACCCCACTACAACCTCCCTTGAGGTAGTTGTAGAGAGCGATAAGGTCTTACCTCAGCCTCCTCTTCTCCAGGTGAAATGACCCCAGTTGCCTCAGCCGCTCCTCATAGGACTTGTGCTCCAGACCCTTCACCAGCTTTGTTGTCCTTCTCTGGACATGTTCCAGCACCTCAATGTCTTTCTTGTCTTACTGAACACAGCATTCAAGTTGTGGCCTCATCAGTGCCAAGTACAGGGGGAGAATCACTTCCCTACTCCTACTGGCCACATTATTCCTGATACAAGCCAGGATGCCATTGGCCAGGATTCTTGGCCATCTGGGCACACTGCTGGCTCATATTCAGCTGGCTGTCAACCAGTACCCCCATGTCCTTTTCTGCCAAGCATCTTTCCAGCCACTCTTCCCCAAGCCTGTAGCATCACATGGGGTTGTTGTGACCCAACTGCAGGACCTGGCACTTAGCCTTGTTGAACCTCATAAAATTGGACTTGGCCCATGTATCCCAGCTCTCCAGATCCCTCTGTAGAACCTTCCTCCCCTTGACCTAATCAACACTCCTACCCAAATTAGTGGCATCTGCAAACTTAGTGAGGGTGCACTCAATCCCCTCACCCAGATCATTTATAAAGACATTAAATAGAACTGGCCCCAGTAATGAGGCCTGTGGAACACCCCTTTGTGACCAGCCGCCAACTGGATTTATCTCCATTCACCACAACTCTCTGGGCTCGGCAATCCAGCCAGTATTTTACCCAGTGAAGAGTACACCCATCCAAGTCATGAGCAGCTAGTTTGCCCAGGAGAATGCTGTGGGAAATGGTGTCAAAGGCTTTACTAAAGTCCCAGTAAACAACATGCACAGCCTTTTCCTCATCCACTAAACAGGTCACCTTGTCATAGAAGGAGGTCAATTTAGTCAAGCAAGATCTGCCTTTCATAAACCCATGGTGACTGGGCCTGATCTTCTGGTTGTCCTGGATGTGCTGTGTCATGGCATTCAAGATGATCCGCTCTATGACCTTCCCCAGCACCAAAGTCAGATGGACAAACATTGCTTATTGACTACTGTTCTTTTCTACGGTTGTCCTAAGTCCTGATTTTTGAAACTCTTTTAATAAAATGTCCTTCTATGCAATTTTCTAAAGAATAAAGTTTCCCTTAGAGAATGTTCCAGATGAACAGTATGAAAGCTGGAGGTAAACATTGTCTGTCAAAAGGATTTGGAGGCAGAAAATGTTTCCACTGGAAATATTCTTGTCTAATTTAATTTATAGTCTAAAATATGTTTGTGCTTTATAACCAACATGGTCAGGTTGATAATCCTATATAAGTTTATAAACTATAATTGTATTTATTGCTATGGACATAGAAGACTATCTACTATTTGATGCAAGGCATAACTTTTAGATGGCTGGTAATGTGATTCCCAATAAAAATTACAAAATTTTAATTAAAATTGAAAAGTTCTGAAAGGTAGAAATATAAATAATATGTATTATATATGTGCATACTGCAACTTACATGGACATTCTGAAGAGGTTGTAATAACAAGGCAGGTTTTCCTCATGATTTAATTATCAAGTGACCTGAGTGAGTATTTAGGTTGGAAGAGTATAATTTGGTTTATTTCATAAAGAAAAGCTTTACAACTTTTTTTCTTATTGATTTTCTAATACTATATAATGAGTCTCAGTTCACAAAAATTACATTAGTCAAAATACATCTTTTGAATTTGTAAATGTAGCCTTATTTTGGAAGCAAGACCACTTGAAGAAAATGTTGAGTATAGTATAAAAGAAGCATCACAGAGTATTGCTACTAAGTGTACATGAAGAAATGCAAAAAGGCAGCAATATAGTTCCAGGAAAATTATTATCTTTTCAGTAAACCTGAAGTTTTCTTATGCTCACTAAACCAAACATGCTGGACATGTTTTCATTTATGCTCTTATTTTTGTTTGCATACACTGAAATTTTTTTAGGATTCTTCCTAACTGAATTTTCAGTATTTTTAATGAACTTTGTCAGAGTAAGCTTAAATCATTATAATATTGCTGTTTTGGTTTATATCATTATACCTTTATGCAATCAGTGCAGTAACTGGTGCAAAGGGTGCAAGGGTTTATAATATCTAATCACATAAATTGTATTGCTCTTCATTTCAATGAAGTGAGGCCTGTTAGGAAATACTGGGTTTGGCCCCTTGTTAACAATAATAATTAAAAAAACTTGTAAGACATGCAGCTTTGTGCAGCTGACAGTGACTATTCAGTAAGAAAATAAGGAGATGAGAGGGTAAATTTAAGGAAAATATTTTAAATTCTGCTTTGCCCACAAGCTCTGTCAGGTGCAGCACAAGAATCTTTTAATTCACACCCGTTGTGGGTGCTGCACATCCTTATTGTGTAGCACTGTTATTAGTGGGGAAAATATTCTTAATCTAAACTTCCAGAGAGGAAAATCCATTAAAACACCTGTCTCACATACATTGATAAATTTTGGTCCACTACTACAGTATACTACAATTTCTTATTAATAAAAAAAATTGCTGCTTATATATGTATTTTTATATGATGATCTGCTTGTTAAAACCCTTACACAGAAGTTGGTAGACAAACACTTCCCCTATTGAAGAGCAACAAAACTCATATATTTCACGTCCAAAATGCTCTTTCCTAACTACTGTCTTTCTTACATATACTATGTGGAATGAACTATGTGTCCCACCAATTGAAGATGACATGTCAATTAGCAGCAGGAAATGCAAATACATTTGGTCAGAGAACAAACAGAAAGACAGAATAGAAAAGAAAAATCTGTAGACTACCAGTTAGGTCATACCAGTCTTGGACAGGAAGGACAATGTTACTCATGATATTTGAAGATTACCTTCTACAGTTGGATAGTTTTGTACTCCAAGAAGTACTTTAGGACTAAGAAAGTACTAGCAATGGTGAGTGTGGCACTGTAGTGCAGTGAGCGTTCCTATGTCCTGTCCCCTCATTATTACTTAAAGGCAAAGTTTGTGATGTAGTGAGAAGAGCTCTCAGACTAGAGATCTCTCCTTTCATCTGAGTAGTCCAACAACTAGGCAAGAGGCAGAGGAGAGATGTCCCAGTGGAGAAATGGAAAATGGAGTTATCCTGTATCCTGTAGTTGAAAAAATGCTCTTGCAAAGACAGAAAAAAATGTATTTGAATCTACTGAAGCTCAGGTGGGTATGCTGGGCTGTCTGCTTTCTTTACAGATAACACTAAGTGTTTATATAAAATACAGGCATTACTATCTGAGTTTTTCAGTGGAAGAAAAGCCATTTGCTGTGTTTTATGGTTGCTTTGTGTTACACTTTCAGTGTGAGGTTTGGGGGTTTTGTTTTTGTTTGGGTTTTTTTTTTGTGAAATATAGAAATATGATTCTGTTGCAATTGTATAGCAAACTTGAATTTGTTTTCTATAACTAGGTAAGGCAAGAGAGAAGAATGCTTACAAAATCCATTATCTGGAAAAAGGATTAAATCTCTGGGTTTAGGCAATATGAGATCTCTAAAGTAGAGAGACAAAACTGTGACTGAATTTTTGTAGCAGATTTTATCAAAACTTATTTCTATTTTCTTTTCTTTTTTTTTTAATTAGGCTCAATAGAAAAATCTCTTACATGGTTCAGTCTAAGTTTAGTGGGTCAGAGTTACAAGTTTAACTCTCATTGTGTTACTTGTCTTTGAGATTATGTATATAAATCTCTGTGCCTTGGCATGACTGTATATAACTATGTCATATCTCTCAGATGTCCCAAATTTTATAGAGACTAAATATAGTACAGTATTATGAAAAAGTGAAACTTTTGAATTTTTTCACTTCAACATTTATTAAGAACAGAATTGCTGAGTCAAAACTAAGAGCATAAATATTTTGTTTAAACAAAATCTATTTTGCTTTATATTAAGCTTTCTATATGAAGTTTTTCTTGTATTTTGCCAATTCAACTTTATGACTGCCAATGTTGAGCATAATCCTGTTTTTACTGAAGTTAATACAATTTTGTATTAAATACATATGGATCATGTTAATGTAAAAAAGAAGTGCAGAATATTCTTCAGTAAAAGCAGGAAGGCAAGATAGTACCCAATACAGAAAAATTGTTTGAAGCCCTACTTGCATAAAGAACTATTATATAGAATTAATTTTTCAAACAAGAAATGAGTGTTTGCTCTAAATCTAGTGAATAATGACATTTCTGTTGGCTTCAGTAAAATAATATCTGCTAATACAAAACAGGTAATCATAACACATAGACATAATTGAATATAAATGTGACCGCTCGTTATTAAAAGGGGACAAGACACCAGGGTATGTCAGCATAATGATGAAGATCATTTTGTAATATAAGGGGTTTCCTAAAAACTAAATTTGAAAAGGGCCTAGATAGTAGTTCACTTGATCAAGCTTTCTGGGTACTCTAACGTAAATATGTTGCAATTGTAAAAAATAGCTGTCATGTTTTCTGCAATTGGAGTTTAAGCCATGTTTTTGTGTAATAAGATGTGGACTGAAAATTTCAAAGCTTTTGGTTTAAGTTATCCATTAAAAGTGAAAATTTGATGCACATGAAAATCAATACATTAGAAGAGAAAAAAAATGAAAATATGAACAACAAAAAAATTAAAAAGTAAGTCAATAGAAACAAGGGAATTTTACCACCAAATTAAATATTTGCCTTTAAAATAATGATAGTGAAGCATCCAAAAACTTCTCATCTGCTGAAACTGAGACTAAAAAATAATTTTAAAAAATCCTCAGGAAGCATGCATTTCTCCAATATATGCTCCAAAATATATGTATGTTTAGATGAAATAAGATCATACAAATCCCCATAAACCTAGTATATTCACATCTGTGTAGCTGCTATTTTGAACGGAATAGCAAAGGTCACAGCTCAACAAGATGGCAGGCTGCACTTCTATTCTCTGCAAAGCGATGTGCTATATTTATAATAAATAATATATAAATATATTATTTAGCAGTATTTTTATTATAAATTATCAGAAATATATTATTTGAAATGTATGTTATCTAATATAAAGTCAATGCCAATAAAGCAAACATAGGGTTTCTTATATGAAAGCATCTCTGAAAATATGATTTTGTTAAAGAAACATCCCCATTTGAAAATGAGAGACTCTAACATAAGCTTCAAGTAGGACAAACTGTTCTTAGACTAGGAATAATCTGTAACAGATTGAACATTCTAAAAAAAAATTGCAAATGCACAACACTAATTATCTTACAGATATAATATGAGAAACTCTAAGATATGTATTAAAAAGGAGGAAAGACTGAAATAATTTGGTTGCTCTGAAATTAAAGCTAAATTATTCCAACAGGAAAAAAAAAGTATAGGTCCAGATTATGAATCATTCCAAATAATTTGGAGATATATTTAATTATTTTCTCCAGGTACATTTATAGCTGAGCCTAAAAGCTTCTGGAGCAACACCACTAAAGCTTAAAGTTGCATATCTACATGCTACATGTATCTGCAATGCTAGAGAATATGGGTATTTCAAAATGGTATGTGGACCCAAGAAATATAAACTGCTTTCAATAGACTTAAGGTTTGGTAAGACATCCACAGATAACTGTCAGAATGGCTGGTGTTCTTTACCTGAAAATTACCATGCTTCAGGTTGAAGGAGAAATACAACTGTGTGGGTTTGCGGGGGTTTTTGTTAGTGGTGGTGTTGGGTTTTTTGGGTTTTGGTTTGGTTTGGTTTGGTTTGGGTTTTTTCCTACTGGGATTGAAAAGAGGAATAAAATTATGCTTGGGAGCACTCATGTTTTACTGAGGGAAAGTACCTTCCAAATAGCAGTCAATAAATTGATTGTGACTATCTGTATCGCTAGTAGGACAAAGGAGTCTATTCCAAAGGCAAAAAAATGAGAAACAGTTATTGTCATTTTGATGAAGTTTAGTGTCTTGTCTGTTCCTGGAAAGCTTGTCGTACCTACTGAATCTTTAACTCTGTACTGATATAGAAATATTAAAAGATTCATTTCAATAGAGACTAGATGAGTGAAAGTGAATTCAAGAGACCATAGAAGGACAAATTTGTAAATACTAGATTCAATGAGAAAGGCAAACATCTGCCGCTGGCACTTGAATAACTAAAGCCAAAGAAAGCCTTTGACTGTGTAGAGTAAGAAACTCTGAAAATTGTTCTGTGAGATTTCACTGATAGTTTCAAAACTATTGAAAGCTGTTGCTGTGATCTTCGGGCCACAGTAAAGTAAGACTGCTGAACAAGTATGTCTTCTGCCCCACCATTTCTGTTAATATGAATGTGCAATAGAATTGGAAAATAAAAGGGATATAATAGGTTAACATAATAAGGATACAATATAAACAATAAGGACACAGTGCTACTTTTTTATGGAAGAGGATATGATAGACGCATAGTAAAGGTATCATCTGAGTTTTTATATAAAGCTTGCTTTTCTTTTTTTCTTCCATATTCCCTCCTAAATCCTCAAACCTGCTCATACCAAAATACCTCTGGGTACAAAACTAGGCAGGAGATGATATTATAAAATGTTTGCAATGGTTGCCTTTTTTATTTTTTTTTTTTTTAATGGAAGGTCCAAAGGACAGGACGTGTTACTTATGGATATTTGTTAGGAAAGTAATGTAGCTAAATAGGTATAGAATTTAGCACATTTCAGTCCACTATGGATATCCATGATAGAGGTGAATCAGAAGGCATAAAAGCGACTAAACTCCATGTATTGTCTATAGAAGGCAACTCAAGGGCTTATGCTGGTTTCCTAAAATTTGACAATATGAATAAATAAAAGATTTTCCAGTGAGTTTTTGCATTGTATATGAGATAACTTTGCTTCAGAAGATAGAGTGAATTTCAGAAACTTGAAAACTTACAAAAGTATGCTGATATGGAAGAAGAATAATGAGGAACTAAACGGTGCATTAGGACCTCTTAATGATCTGTAGATAAAGAGAAAGCAAGGATTAGTAAAAAAGAGTAACACAGCTGGGGGCAAGGGGGAAAGACTAAAGAGATTTATAAAAGGCAAAACCAAAAAACAATGGAAGGGAAAAATGAACAATACAGCGGTAAAATAAAAAGTGTGGATTAACTAACTAGACAGGCAGTATTATGGCAGAAAAGAACTGGGTGTTTCAATGGACTGCAAACTTATTGTGAATTAGCAGCATTATTTATGCTTTTGCCCAAATAAATCAGGGATAATTCCTTTATAGGGGAAAACTCTGCAGTGTATTACAATAGTGCATAATGGTACTATTGCAGCTGTGATAACCTAAATTATATTCATGGG
>NW_009259863.1:1164789-1167494 GCF_000687185.1 Egretta garzetta
CTACAACCTCTGCTTCATTAAGCGGAATAACGCATGTAAGACATAGAAGGTAATTATGATGCTTTGTTTGACACGGGAGACATCTGGCATAATGCCTCTAGGCCTGGGCAGTGGATTTATAAAAAAAAAATAAAAAAGATGAAAAGGAGAGAGTTCAGAGGTCAGCAATACAAATTATTAGGGATGTGAAATAAAAATATCAAGTGAAAGAAGAAACTGAGGCAGCACAGTGATATTGGGTTTGAAATACTAAATAAAGCATAAAGGAAAAGAGCAGGTGATTAAGTATACTTCCTGTCTACTAACGGTAGAATGAGAAATAACATGCTTATTTTGCAACAAAACTATTTAATTATTTTGTTTAGATATTAGCACGAATTTACCAAGTATCTTGATGACTACCTAGGGAGCTGTAGGGCCTCAATGCTAAGAGATTTTTCAGGATAGGAGTGATAGGTGTGAGAGAAGGGGTTAAGGGAATCTTAGTAGATAAGATGCTGCGTAATAATTGTCTAGATTGCTGCGTAGCCCAGAGAATCAAATTGATAGATAGTGCTCAAATGTTTTGCTAACTATTGTGCGAACTAACTGACGCAGGAAGATTTGAGGGTTGGACTAGATGATCTCTAGGGGTCCCTTCCAACCCAAAACATTCTATGATTCTATGATTTGCGTCTCCTTACGAAGGACAGTTCTTGATAAGAACACCCTGCAGTTTGGGCAAGAGCAAAGAAGCAACTGAGTCAAGGGGTAACAAAGGGTTACTAGCGGTGACGAAGAGGAGCCATCAGCCTTCATCCCCATTACCCCCAATGACCACCACAAGGAGGCACTGAGCAAGCGCAGTCGGGAGGGACTTATGGAAATGACCTTATGAAGCTAATTTTAATACAAAGCGGGGACAGGTTATGCATCAGTTGGGGGAGCCAGCCAGGAGACTCTCTGCTTGACGTTGGGATCAACTGTGGAGCAGACGTCCCTGGGCGTGCCCCGACCACTTTCGTCAGAGGAGCCTCCACTGCCAGCCGCTCACTGCAGGAGCAGACAAGAACCTCCTGAAGCTGCAGAGGAAAACGGTATGTTGTATGGGAAAGGCCTGTGAGTCGTACGCTGGTAAATCACACAGACACATCTGGCGTGCAGCGTAGTCCCCGTGTGGAAGGAGGGTACCCGGGCCAATAGAGCGGCCAAGGAGATTTGCTGACCGATAGAGCAGCCGCTAGCGATCTTGGGGGTAGATCGAGCAAATCTGAGGTCACCGCTGCATCCCAGTGTCAGGAGCCAGGAAGGACCTGCTAATGACCGTAGAAGAAGCAGGAGAAGGGTAGGCGGGCCTCCTCGCAATTGCGCTTGGGTTTCATATTTGCAGCTGCTGGACGGATGTTAACTGGAGTGATAATTGTACCATTTGAATGCCCGGGAATTTTATGTTAAAAGTCTTTTATCTTCGTGTGTGTGTGTGTGTGTGTTTGAGACACAGCATCGCTGTGAATTGAGTGGTGCACTTTGTTATTTAGTATGTGCTTTTGGTATTGGTACACTTATGTAACCCCCATAAGTTTTGTACTTTTGGCCTCTGCCTTTGTGGGATCGATGTTGTTTAATAATGTGACTGGCGTCTCCCATTTTCTCTCGCAGGAGCAGCTTGGATTTCTTCTTCGGTTCCGTAACTCCGCGAGGAGCACAGCCAGAGATGGACAAGGCGCCTGGGAAGTTTATAAACGGTTGTAAATATTTTGATGTGCAAATTGGGCTGCTGAGGTGCTTGGCCATTCTCCTAAATGACAGGGAACTGGCTAATCACCAAAGTGGCAGAACGAAGAGAGTCACTCCTTCGGTAGTTTGGGCTTAAACCTTAGGAAAGTTTAAACAGTGAAGTTTGTGTGTGGGAAGAAGCATCTAATCCCAGAAGTTTGGGGCTTGTGGTAGGGAGACTGGGAGAAAACTATAGAGATTTGCAAGAAAAGATTTGCGTGGAAAATTGATAACTACATGTGAATGAGCTGAGTTAACTCTGGTGTGACTGGTGAATGAGTAACTGAGACGATATGATTGTAAAATGAGTGTGGGAAATCTGGAGAACTGTGCATTTCATTGTGAAAATTAATGTGAAACCTCCTTAACTAAGATTTGCCTTGTTTACGTGAAACCTCCCAGGAACGAATATAGTACCTTGCAAAGATAAGTTGGTGAATTGAAAAAACAAAAAACAGCTGGAGGAGGAAAAAGATCAAGTGAAGAATTTGCAAACTGCTCTTAAGGAGCAACTCCTTATCAATGCCGCCCACAAGGAGCGTATTTGCCTAACTCTTTCAAGCCATTGTTGGGAAGGGATCTCCTTGAAAAATTGGAAGCAGAAATCAAATTTAAGGGCAGTGAGTTTTAATTCCAGAAACTAAATATATCAAGGTAGCAGCTTTATTGTTGCAGCACACCAACCTCCAACAGAAACTCATACTGACAGAAGTGGATAATGCAGAAATTCCAATTGTTGGGCTGGAGAAGTTCCAGGTAAATCCAAAAGAGCTGAGCCTGTGAAAATTGACTTGAAACCAGGATCTACTCTGATAAGAATTAAACAATACCCCCTAAAATTAGAAAGCAGACTGTCGTGGTTTAACCTGGCTGGCAACTAAGCACCACGCAGCCGCTCGCTCTCTCCCCCCCTCCCTCAGTGGGATGGGGGAGAGAATCAGAAAAAAAAA
>NW_009259863.1:1167824-1169654 GCF_000687185.1 Egretta garzetta
ACTATGCTAGCTACTGTGAAGAAAATTAACTCTATCCCAGCTGAAACCAGGACACAGACAAGGGCCAGTACCTATAATACAGAAATTTCTGAAGCACAGATTATTAGTAGAACGTGAAACTAAATATAACACCCTAATATTGCCTGTAAAAGGGGCTAATGTAAAAGAGTATAGACTATTTCAAGAGCTGAGAGCAATCAGTCAGATAGCACAGGATATCCATCCTGTGGTTGCAAATCCTTGTACGTTGTTAACCGCTCTCACCAAGAAACAAGAATGGTTTACAGTGCTAGACTTAAAAGATGCCTTTTTCTGTATTCCTTTCGAGCCTAAGAGCCAGGTGCTTTTTGCTTTTGAATGGGAAAACCCTGAAACTGGGAGGAAAACACAATACACATGGACAGTCTTACTACAGGGCTTTTAGAATAGCCCAACTATTTTTGGAAACCAATTAGCACAAGAATTAGAAATTTGGAAGAAAGAAAACAGTCAAGGGACTTTGTCACAGTATGTAGATGACATACTGATTGCAACAGAAAACAGAAGAATAGGGCATGGCACAATACATCAGCCTCCTGAACTTTACGGGAACTAGTGGCTATCAGGTGTCAAAAAGGCCCAGATAACCCAGAAAGTGGTAACTTCCCTGGGTTTTGAAATTTTAAGAGGACAAAGACAATTGGGAACTGAAAAGAAAGCAATTTGTTGACTCCCTGAACCCAGGACTTCAAAGAACTACAAGCATTTCTGGGAATGGTGGGATGGTGTCATCTGTGGATTATGAGCTATGGACTTTAGATATGAACAACTTAAAGCTTCTAATAGTTCAAGTAATGGTTTTACAGACTGGACTGACACTGGTAAGGCTGCATTCAAAGAACTAAAGCAAGCATTGATGAAGGCACCAGGTTTGGGTTTGCCAGTCCTCACAAAAATGCTTGAACTTTTTAATCATGAAAGAAAAGGAATGGCTCTGGGTGTCCTATCACAATACCTTGGACCAAATCGCCAGGCTGTTGAAACAACTAGATAATGTGACTCTGGGGTGGCATGGCTGTTTGAAGGCTGTTGCTGAAGCTCGCAATTTTACCATGGGACAGAGGATTGTAATCTGTGTCCCACATATGGTGATCACTATATTAGAACAGAAAGGAGGGCATTGGCTATACCCTAGCAGGATGTTAAAAGTACCAAGCAGTGTTTTTGGAGCAGGATGACGTCCATTTAAAAACCACCACCATTGTTAACCCTGCCATGTTCCTGACAAGTGGTCAAGCCAAAGGAAAGCTGGAATATGATTGCTAACAGATGATCGAGGAAGTCTACACGAGCTGACCAGACCTTAAAGACACCCCATCAGAAGAGCCGGATTTGGAGCTGTATACAGATGGAAGCAGCTTTAACTGAGAAGGAAAACACCTGTCTGGGTATATGGTAACCACCACCAACAAGGTAATTGAATTGTGAGCTTTACCTTCGAATGCGTCGGCCCAGAAGGCTGAAATAATAGTGCTTACCAGGGTGCTAGAATTGAGCCAAGGAAATTGGGTCAACATACGGACAGACTCTAAATATGCTTTTGGAATAGTGCACACACATGGAGTAATATGGAAAGAAAGAGGACTTTTGTCGGCGCAAGGAACCACCATTTGGCATGCAGAACAAGTAACGAAATTATCAGAAGCCATCCAGAAGCCAGCAGCAGTTGCAATAATGCATTGTAAGGCACACCAGTCAGGTAAAACTGTTCCCAAAACAGATAATCAATTGGCAGATGAGGCTGCTAGAGAGGCTGCAGAAAAAGGCATCCTAGCTTTAGTCCCAGAAAGG
>NW_009259863.1:1170394-1171416 GCF_000687185.1 Egretta garzetta
AGTAGATAAGATGCTGTGTAATAATTGTCTAGATTGCTGCGTAGCCCAGAGAATCAAATTGGTAGATAGTGCTCAAATGTTTTGCTAACTATTGTGCGAACTAACTGACGCAGGAAGATTTGCGTCTCCTTACGAAGGACAGTTCTTGATAAGAACACCCTGCAGTTTGGGCAAGAGCAAAGAAGCAACTGAGTCTGCACAAGAACAAGGGGTTACTAGCGGTGATGAAGAGGAGCCATCAGCCTTCATCCCCATGACCCCTGATGACCACCACAAGGAGGCACTGAGCAAGCGCAGTCGGGAGGGACTTATGGAAATGACCTCATGAAGCTAATTTTAATACAAAGTGGGGACAGGTTATGCATATGTATAGGCTATTGGGAAACTTCATGCATATGTAACACTTTGCTACATATAAACAGGGCAAGTTGCCACGTGGAGGTGCACATGACTTTGGTGGGACTAACCCCCGTGCTGCCCAGTGCTGAATAAACATACCTACTTTACAATCTTACAGATTGTGGAGTCTGTGTCCGCACATCAGGTGGGATAACAGGTCTTCATTCCAAGCTGAGAAGTCATGCAGCACAGAAAATGACGGCATTTTCCCTGGAGAATGATTGTTTTTTTCGGCATCCTGTGGGTCTGTGATGTGTCTTTGTCATCACAGTGTTATTCTAGGAATTTCCCGTGATTGCCATAGTGTTGGCCAGCTGACTTAGTGCCCGTGTCAGCTGTTCATGGTTTCTGCTGGCTGTGCACTCTCAGTGGGTTAACTGTGGCTACCTACCAGATGCCCACCCACCTGCTCTTTCACTCCCCCTCCTTAAACAGGACAGGAGGAGAAAATGAGATGGAAAAGCTCCTGGGTCAACATAAAGACAGAGAGGTCACTTCCCAATTGCTGTCATGGGCAAAGCATACTTGACTTGGGGAAAATTGATTTAATTTATTGCCAATTCAGGTAGATTTTGATGATGAGAAATAGACAAAAATCTAAACACCTTCTCCCCATCCCGCTC
>NW_009259863.1:1171443-1189262 GCF_000687185.1 Egretta garzetta
TGCTCTACTTCCTCCTTCAACCGTGCAGCACAGGAGGATTGGGAATGGGGGTTGTGGTCGGTTTATGATAGCTCCTCTCTGGCATGTCTTCCTCTTCATGCTTTTCCCCTGCTCTAAGGCAAGCTGTCCCCACTGCCTCTACCTTGACACCTATACCCAGTACAGTAGACAAGACAGTCCTGGACTGTAATAAGTGCCAGTTTTGTAGTGTCTTAACAGCAGTAGAGCTATAGGTCATCAGTAATATCTGTCAACCTGCAATAATAAAGGCCAAATTACAGTGCCAGTCCCTCCTGGAGAGGAACAGGAGTTCATTGATTTGGTGTGGGTGGGGGATAGGAACTCTTAAGTTAGAACTGGACAGTTTTGTTGCTGTGTCTCTAAAGAGTTAATTAACATCACTAAAACCTTTTTCTTTTGTTAGCCTATTAACTACATTTGTTCTCATCCGTATCTATACAGTTCTCCAAGGGCTGTTCAGCAGATCTATGTCCTCCATCAGAAAAGCCTATCACAGTCAGATAAAATCAGACAATCCAGACATCGGATAAACCTTTTAACTTAAATTATTGATCTGTTTTACACAATTGCAGACAATAAAATCAAAGGTTATTTTCTGTTTAACAGGTATGAAAATTTAGGAAGATGTCCCAGATGTCTAGGGAAATAAACTTCAGATTTTTAACTGGGACAGTACAGTTCCTGATTGTGATATTTCTGCAATGTCTGTGTCAGATTATCATGAAAAGCACATTATTTTCTGAAAACGTAGGTGTTGTAGGTAATTTAGTAATTTCAATGGAATTATCATCCATATAGTACCCACATATGTTCATGTCTATATGAGGAAGTATATAATCCTTATAGATATGTCCATAAATCCTGAATAAACTCTTCTTTTAGTTGACTTCCCATACAATTACATGGAATTTAATTTTGAGAAAAAATTTAGGCCTTCACTGAATCAGGAAGGGGAGTAGGTCTGCCACAAGTCCTATGTTAAAATCATAACACATTCTGAATTTATTCTTTTTACGCTTTAAGATTCGGGTCAAATTTTCTTGTGTAAAGCCAATGCTACACTGTTTTTTCAGTCAGGTAAAACATGGAGTAGAATTTGTTATTTGCTGATCATTTGCAGAAGGCAGAAGAGTTTCTAAACTATATTTTATGACTGGATTTCATGTTGAGGAAAATTTCAAAGTTCTCTGTATCTAAAAATTCCTCTAGGCAAGGCTTACTGCTAGGAGTGAATGATGAAATTAACAATAATATCTGAAGAGCATGTTACAACAAAGTGGAGTAGACAGGTAATATATATATGTGAATGGCAAATTTGGGGAAAACAATCAACAACTGAAGATGGAAATACTTTTTGACGAAGGAATGTTTACTCTGGAAATGATTTTTTTATGATACAATCTTATTACATGATACTTTTGTTAAATACAAATTATATAAATACAGGGATAAAACATCAGGGTAATCCTTGTATTCTGTGAAAAAAGTTAAACATTACTGATAGAGAATGATGCAATAATTAGGTTAAAGAACACCTGTAAGTGAGAAGAATCATACGCTGTGTAATTTTTACAATCAAAATAAGATTTGTAAGTGCTTCAATGTAATGTGTATGTTTTTATACTGAGTGATATTTTCTGTATCAAGTGTATAATTCCTGGAAACAAAAGACAAATTAAAAATTAAGCTTAAAATTAAGCATTCCTTTTAGTTCATTTGTTGTTTTTGTAAATAGACAGAGTCTATTAAAAAAGGAAATTTCTTGATCAGTTCTTTAGAACATATAGATTAAGTTTTGGGTTTGCCTTACCTTCCTCTATATTCTTTCCTTTTTTTTTTGTGGCAAGAAACGCTATTCAAGCAATGCTTGAATATCCATTATCTATTCTGTGTTCAGGGTACTCAGTAAACTTCTTTTATGTGGAGACTTTGTGACACAAGAATTTTAAAATATTTTTAAACCCATTCTCTTAAAAAACTTTCCTATATATTTGCACTATAGAGAAAAGTATCACTTTGGATCACAGCACCCAGCTATTAATTCTTACACTCTATTACACTGCATATGTTTTAAGGTGAAGGGCTCAATTTTCTGCTGCAATGAGTCACTTAGTAGGTTAAGCAAACAAATCTCTATAGTAAACAGCTTCTCAGCTTCTGAAAGAACAAAAGTTTTTCCTCTGTTTTCTCTATATCAGTGTTTCAATTTCTCATTCTAAATGCTCAACCAATAAAACATTTTATTTCATTAGTTATGTTCCTACAGAGCTCTCTCTGTATTGTTATTGCTAGATTTAACAAGTCCTTTTCTGAAGAGGCAAGAATAGGGAAAGTTGCTAGGGAAGAAATGAGAACAACCCCTATATTTAGTCTGACAATCTCTCAGCGCTGTTCTAAACAGCAACAGATTTTAGTGATCGTCATAACATGCATTTTTCATCCATAGTTGTCCTATAGTCTCTGTTTGCTCCCTTCTCAGACATGCCTGTTAAATGGTGGTGCAGTCAGGAACATGGCAGTAGTGGTGAGCACATCTTATGCTACTGATCCAGCTTCTTAACAATGGTTTGCTTGGAAAACACAATATTTCTCATTGATATGGCAGAGATAATGGCCTTGAGGCAGTCTGTGTAACTGAGTAGCTGCTTACTTTGTAAACATTCCTAATTTGCACCCTTCTATCTGCATTGCACCTATAGGGCCATCTTCAACTCTGAAAATTATTTTGAAAGATGCGCTATGAGGTTAAAAAGTAGTTATTGATATTCCTATAGTATTCTTCCTCTTGCATTCTTCCTCTGATATTCTTCCCTCATGTAGTTGCAGATAGTGAACAGTCAGTTGTCTGTTGTGTGTCAGAAGGGAAGTGTGGAAATGGAAAATGTTTATAAACTCAACATTTTTAACTAAACCACAGAATTTTCTGAGATTTGTTACTATTTCCTCATCTATAATGCCACACTACTTTTGTAATTGTTTTTTAATGTTGCACAATGATGAAGAATTATGGCAAGAATCTGAACCCCTCTCTAGGTCAGGGGAAATACTAATACTTAGTATTTTTAGTCTTGAACTGTTTTTTGTAGAGGAATGACCTTGTCCAAAGTACTTTGTCACTCATGCCAGCTTGTGATGTCTTCTTGGATAACAGTGTATTTGATATATAAAAGATATTAACAAGTTATATTTGTTCTTTTTTCCCATTTTTTTTTGTTTTTAAAGCTGCCTTAGAGCTGTGTATTATGAGCTAAGTTCCACTTCTTTGATTAAGCAAATAGTTCCATCCATTTCACTAGCACAGTTCCTGAAGTATAGGGCAATGTAATGAAACCAGAAAAAGTGCACTGATTTTTACTATATTTGCACTTCATATTTTGAGTATGATTTTCTGTTACTGCCAGGAGAAATTGCAAGTGGTATCTTGCAAATTGAAAATTAGTCACTCAGGTTATCAAGTATGTCAGTCTCCCATCTTCGTACCCTTTTTCTTTGTTTTCTGGGCCCTTTTCACTTTGAATTGGTAACATAGATCATATTCCAGATTTAATTTAATGGCAATTCATTAGGAGTGAAAAATATTGTAATCTGAAATTTGTATTCAGGAAATATTTTATTGTCATTGACCATAAGGAATGAAATTTATGCAAATTCTGAGCCCTTACTCATGAAGGGCTTAATATCAGTTGATCAAGTGCCTGTCTCTGAGGAGGTTTTTGAAGTTTCAGCTCGGAGGGTAAATCACAGATGAGCAATTCCAGAAGCCAACGTATTTAGAAATAGATTAAATACAAAATCCGATACTGTTCCTATATTTAAGAGATTGATAAATACATTACTAATTGTAGTTATATACAAGACCTTTATTTTAAAATATTCCTGGAGAGAACCTGAGTATTTGTGTTTTAATAAAATATTAATTTCATGAGTAGCAGGCACATTGTTGTGATTGACAAAGGAAATAAAAGAATAAATTAGTATAATAAAGCCTGGTTTTGCTTTAAACTGGCCTTGACTTATAGGACCAGAACCTGAGCTTCAGCACAAACATGTATGTTTTAAAACCTTTATGAAGAAAAATATAATGTGACTTTCATTGCTTTTTTTTATTGCATCTACCAGTCTGATGCTTGGCTCTGATAAATATGGCAAAGAAAGAAAAAAATAGAACTGAATTTCAAGGAATGGTAATATACCTGGTAGTAGTTGCATAAAAAAAACAAATAAATTGGTATAAGAACACAGCAAGGTGAATAACATTCTTATGACTAGAAAAAAAAGAAAAGCCTGAAGTAGCAATAAGGGGGAAGGGTCACGCTGTGGGAGGAATGAAGAAATATGGATGGTACTTATGGCTGATTGGAGGCAAGTGATATTAGTGATATAACCTCTGCAGGGCTTTTTCAGTTAGTTTTTGATGAAATGAGATATGTGAATTTCCACTTAAAGGGGTAAAGTAAGTGAAGGCCATTTTCAGTGATAATATAGGGTATGTAAAATAAACATGTATTCTATATTTTTTTAATATAGTTTTACTCACCTCAACATGAAACTGCTACATTTTAAGACCCCTAAGTCCTATTAATATATCGAGGAAAGGTAGAACCTATGACCTGATGAACCAACTTTGTGAACACATATGTGCACATACATGTGTAATAGACAAAATAGGCATGGAGGGGAAACAATAAAAATAGTATCTCATAAAGAAACAATATTGCTTTACTGGCAATTAGCATCTAAAAATATTAGTTGAATGCCAAGTTGGGCTCACCTTTCTTTCTACTTAAAATCTAGTCTGCCTAACATTTCTTAACCATTAATTGCAAGAACTTTTAAGGTGTTATGAATGAATAAATTGTACGAGGATGAAAGTATATTTATATGGTATGTTGCTTATTTTGGTAGCACATCAGCAAACTTGCATATGTATTATTTCAGTATATACTACCCTATTCTTTAATTTGTCATGAAGAAAAACAAACATTACACCCACAAGATATTCCAGCTCCCTCTTCTTTTCATCTTTACTTCCTTTCTTGCTTGAAGGTTCCTTACAAGTGTAAAGATCAAACCTCTTCTGCAAGAATAAGATGGTAAAATACACAAATTGCTTTTTATACAGTCAAAAAAAGCTGGAAACACTGAACATTTGAAAGCTTTTCTACAGAGGAAAAAGCAGAAACTTCGCCGTATTTTAAGAAATACAGTACATAATGTGCCATGCTGAAAGACAGCATCTACTAAGTGATTTAGGATTTAACTCCTTGAAGTCTCTGAAAATCCCTTTGCTCTGTTATCTCTTCCATAAAAGTGCTTCTTGGACACAGCCAATCTCCTAAGCAGCAGATATAGGACCTGATTAGATTCCCATTACCTGACAGCAGAATTTTGACACACATTTCAGATGAGAGCAGGACTAGGTCTGCAATCCTGTGGTAATCATGATTTTGAGGTCTTAAAAACCACCTTTCCATTGAGTATTATTGTCATCAGTGTTTAGGAGTCACCATTTCATAATTAGTTGTTTCATTTCTTAAAAGCCAGCCTTTAAGTTATACTTCAATATTTAGAAAGCTGCAGTGAACTTCTGAACCTAGCTGAATTACAGACTGAGGCAGCAATTGGATCACAAAGCACGAAATGTAGAATAGATTGGTATTTGTGTACTTATATACTACCTTCTCAAAACCTCTGAAAATTGGACATGAATTTTTGTAATCATAAATGTTGTCTGCATATTAAACAGAAAATCCTTGAATTCACATTGGCAAATGGCGTCTTTGTCTACAAATGTCTTGAACACAAGAGCTGTGTTGGAACCTGAGATTTTTAGGAGCACAGAATTGTGTGAAACAAGTCACTAGCATATGACTGTTATACCAAGGTACATTTACAAACATGTCCTTAAAATAAGCTATTAGTGAAGTTGGAGGCATTACAACCAGAGCACTGAGAAAACTATACTTCTTTTGCTGCCAACAGATTTTCACTTGTAGTACCTAGGCTAAACTGGGGTTTGGGCAGCTCTTTAAGCATAGATTATGATCATAGAATCATAGAATTGTTTAGGTTGGAAAAGAACTTAAAGAACATCAAGTCCAACTGTTAACCTAACACTGCCAAGTCCACCACTAACCATGTCCCTAAGAATGATATCTACATATATTTAAAATACCTCCAGGGATGGGGACTCGACCACTTCCCTGGGCAGCCTGTTGCAATGCTTAACAACAATTTTGGGGAAGAAATTTTTCCTAATGTCTAGCCTAAACCTGCCCTGGTGCAACTTCAGACCATTCCCCCTTGTCCTATCACTTGTTGCGTGGGACTACTTGTTTCAGGTAGTTGTAGAGATGATAAGATCTTCCCTCAGCCTCCTCTTCTCCAGACTAAACAACCCCAGTTCCCTCAGCCACTCCTCATAAGACTTGTGCTCCAGACCCTTCACCATCTTTGTTGCCCTTTGAATACTCTCCAGCACCTCAGTGTCTTTCTTGTAGTTCAGGGCCCAAAACTGAACACAGTATTCAAGGTATGGCCTCACCAGTGCTGAGTACAGGGGGATGATCACTTCCCTACTCCTGCTGGCCACACTGTTTCTGACAGAAGCCAGGATAGAAGCCTCCTGGGCACACTGCTGGATCATATTCAGCTGCCTGTCGACCAACACCCCCCAATCCTTTTCTGCCACGCTTCCCCAAGCCTGTAGCATTGCATGGGGTTGTTGTGACCCAAGCGCAGAACCCAGCACTTGGCCTTGTTGAAACTCATACAAGTTTCATCGGTCCATTGATCCCACCTCTCCAGATCCCAATATAGAACTTTCCTACCTTCAATCAGATCAGCACTAGTGCCCAATTTGGTGTCATTTGCAGACTTACTGAGGGTGTGCTCATTCCTCTCATCCAGATCATTGATAAAGATATTAAGAAGAACTGGGCCCAGAACAGAGCCCTGGGGAACCCCCCTTGTGACCAGCCACCAACTGGATTTAACTCCTTTCACCACAATTCTTCAGGACAGTTTTTTACCCAGTGAAGAGTACAACCATCCAAGTCATGAGCAGCCCATTTCTCCAGGAGAATGCTGTGGGAAATGGTGCCAAAGACTTGCTAAAATCCCAGTAAACAACATGCACAGCCTTTCCCTCATCAACTAAGTGGGTCACCTTGTCATGGAAGGAGATCAACTTAGGTAAGCAGGGCCTGCCTTTCATAAACCTATGCTTATCACCTGGTTGTCCTGGATGTGGCACATGATGGCACTCAGGATGATCTGCTCCAGAACCTTCCCTGGCACCATGGTCAGACTGACAGGCCTGTAGTTCTCCAGATCCACCCTCCGGCCCTCCTGGTAGGTGGGTGTCACATTTGCTAACCTCCAGGTAACTGGGACCTCCACGTTAGCCAGGACTGCTGATGAAGAATGGGAAGTGGCTTGGTGAGCTCTTCTCCCAGCTCCCTCAGTACCCTTGGGTGGATCCCACCTGGCCTCATAGACTTGTCTGTCAAGTGTGCTTCAGCACCCTTCCTGCCCACCTTTCTGCATCAACTGCCATGCAAACTGCCACACCAGACCCTTGCTGATGCACCATGCCCTATTTGCCCACCCTGTTGGCGGGGCTTCTGGTCAGTAGCAGCCCCTAAGGGCTTCTTTTATGGGGGGTGGAGGGGGACTTGGCTGCTGTTGCTTCTGGGCCCACCCAGGTCTCATCAGCCTCTGCTGTGGCTTATCCATTGAAAGACAAATTTATTATTTCCTTTTCTGACATTATGTTCTCTTGGTATTAAAACACATCTTCACAAGCCAAATGACTGTGGCTCCTTGGGATTGAGAAGTACAATTATAGTGAGAGCAAAGTAAACACTAATTCAGTTAAAATGATTAGCGATATATGTGGGGGGGGGTTTGAAGTGCTGTTATAATTAAAATTTTGTCAAAGTTAGCTTTGTTATTCCTTGTTATCAGAGGATTATAACTATACAGTGAACACTGAGAATTTTCTGAATAAGCTTTCTTTTGATTCATAAACAATTTTCTTCTCAAGTAAGCAAATAAAACTGTACCCACTCAGTTGTTTGATGTACAAATGACTTGGAAAAAGAAATTTGAGACTTTTTCCTCTGGAAACTTATTTTCTTGAAGAGGGGAAGAGGGAAAGTCAATGTCCCCTTCATATTCAAACTTTGGAAATGTCGTGGTTTAACCCCAGCCACCAACTAAGCACCACAAAGCCACTCACTCATTCCCCCCTACCCCGGTGGGATGGGGGAGAGAATCAGGAGAGTAAAAGAAAGAAAACTTATGGGTTGAGATAAAGACACTCTAATAGGGAAAGCAAAAGCCATGTGCGCAAGCAAAGCAAAACAAATAATTAATTCACTACCTCTCATGGGCAAGCAGGTGTTCTGCAATCTCCAGGAAATCAGGGCTCCATCATGCTTAACGGTTACTTAGGAAGACAAACACCATCGCTCCAAATGTCCCACCCTTCCTTCTTCTTCAACCAGTGTATTGGGTTTGCATGGCAAGGTTTTGGTAGAAGGGAGGCTACAGGGGTGGCTTCTGTAAGAAGCTGCCAGAAACTTTCCCTGTGTCCCATAGAGCCAATGCCAGTTGACTCCATGGCGGACCTGTCACCGGCCAAGGCCACACCAATCAGCGATGGTGGAAGTGCCTCTGTGATAACATATTTAAGAAGGAAAAAAAATTCTGCTGAGGAACAGTAGCCAGAGAGAGCGATGTTAGATATGAGAGAAAACAGCCCTGCAGACACCAAGGTCAGTAAAGAAGGCGCAGGAGGAGGTGCTCCAGGTGCCGGAGCAGAGATTCCCCTGCAGCCCATGGTGAAGACCATGGTGAGGCAGGCTGTCCCCCTGCAGCCCATGGAGGTCCATGGGGGAGCACATCTCCACCTGCAGCCCAGGGAGGACCCCACACTGGAGCAGGTGGATGCCAGAAGGAGGCTGTGACCCCATGGAAAGCCTGTGCTGGAGCAAGGTCCTGGCAGGACCTGTGGACCTGTGGAGAGAGGAGCCCATGCTGGATCAGGTTTGCTGGCTGGGCTTGTGACTCCATGGGGGAACCCACGCTGGAGCAGTCTGTGTCTGAAGGACTGCACCCCATGGAAAGGACAGACACATGCTGGAGCAGTTCATGGAGAACTGTAGCCAGTGGGAAGAACTCACACTGGAGCACTGTCTGCTGTGGGAGCAACCCCATGCTAGAGGAAGGGAACAGTGTGATGAGTCCTCCCCCTGAAGAGGAAGGAGTGGCAGAGACAACATGTGATGAGCTCACCCCAACCCCCATTCCCTGTCCCCATGTGCTGACTGGGGAGAGGAGGTAGAGAAAATTGGGAGCACAGTTAAGCCCAGGAAGAAGGGAGAGGTGGGGGAAAGATGTTTTAAGATTCAGGGCTTTTCTTGTTCTCTCCTACTCTGATTTAAATTTTGGTAATATATTAAACTAATTTTCCCAACTCAAGTCTGTTTTGCCCTTGACAGTAATTGGTGAATGTTCTCTCCATTTCCTTATCTCAACCCATGAGACTTTCATTATATTTTATCTCCCCTGTCTGCTGAAGAGAGGAGTGATAGAGCAGCTGTGGTGGGCACCAGGCGTCCAGTCAAGGTTAACCCATCACACACAGCTTGTATACCAAGCATGACGTCATATGGTCTGGAATATGCCTTTGTTCAGTTTGGGTCAACTGTCCTGACTGTGTCCCCTCCCAGCTTCTTCTGCACCTGGCAGAGCATGGGAAGCTGAAAAGCCATTGACTCATGTAAGCACTGCTTAACAACAACTAAAACATAGTGCGTTATCGACATTCCTCTCACACTACATCCAAAACACAGCACTATACCAGCCACTAGTAAGAAAATCAACACCATCCTAGCTGAAATCAGGACAGGAAAAGAGCTGGAAAAATTATTGCTGGAGTAGATTCTGCTCCTTTTTTTTGGTGACAAAACCCATCATGTGCTGCCTAAAGCACTGGGAGATATAATTTAATGTCATTCATCCTATCTGCACCACCACCTTTTTTGAAGATGGACACCATGTGGGAGATAGAATGCAATGGAAGTCTCTGCAGCTTATGCCATGTTTGGACCATGGATGGGCAGAATCAGGGATATTGAAGTAGGCCAGTCTTCCAGGTTCAGAAGGACCTCTGAGGGAGTGCCAGTGCCTCAGTGCTCCAACGGGTATACATTAAAGTCTTGCTTGCATTGCTGGTATAAGAAAATGAAGAGTGTAATCATTAGTGTGATACAGTTATAGTACCCATAAAATTGGTGTAACTACTATGGTTTTATTCTGATATTTCTGAAAGCAGACCAGAGTCCTTTGCTCTTTACATTTTTTTTTCCTTTAAGTGATAGATTTTAATTTGCTCCTTAGACTATAGGTGGTTTTATTTGTTTACTTGATGTATTTAGTCAGTTTCAGAAATATTTTGGTAACAAGTTAAGTGTCCTGTCATGATGAATTCATTTTATATGCATAGCAAAAGAACTGATCTGACTGAACTAATTTTGTATTAATGCTGTTCCCACATGTATCTCTTTAGATGTTCTGCTTTAATCAAAGATTAATTAGGAGTTAATAGACAATTATTTTTTTGTTAACATTGTTTTGGGATTTCAGACTCCAGTCATCCTTGGGGTCACGTTGGGTCAAATTTATGGCTTTGTGCTTAGAGCTCTACCAGAGATAAATGGAACTCTCACTGTTATTAGCTACTGTGGTAACATCTATCAATATGATGCAGATTGACTAAACAAGAGATTTTACTTTTTAAATAGTTTAGACAGACAGAGGATGAAAGGGGTAAGAGAGGTGGAGGTACCTATGTGGTACAGACTGGGCTTCTAAGTCCAAAATTTAGAGATTTAAAATCATCACTCAGATGCTTTCTACATCTAAACAGGTTATGTCCTAGAAAGGAGAGTTTTTATGGCACTTAATAATATGATCCTAAGCTTATGCCAAACTGAATAGCTAGATGCTGAATTTTGGGCACCAGGGTGTTTACCTTTACCCTGTCCACAAAGCAGGCTTCCCACTGCCTAGCCTGCCTGGGAGGCAGGGGTTGGGATCCACACCTCTGTCTGCCAGCTGGCTGTTCTAAGGAAATGAGAAATAATTCACACTTGCTCTCTTTCTGTGGCTGAAAGGTTATTTAATTACTTCATGCAAAGTGGAGCACATTCAGTGGGCAAAATTAAAAGTATATTGCTGTTCTAGTCAAATGTGTGCCTGAATCTTGTGTATGTATCTTGAGTTATTTTTTTATTGGTCTGTGTAGCAGATATAGTCTTGCCTAGTAGCAAAGAATTCATCATGAGATAGTTACCTAAAAACCTAATGAGTCCCACTAAATGTCTGCCCAATTTCATTTTAGTATGCTATATTTATATTAATTGATACCTGGATTAGCTGATTAAGATTAGCTCAGGCATGTCTGCAAGGGCTCCATCTTGCACCTTCGTTTGTAGAGAATACTGAAACAGAATTATTTGTTTAATGGAAATCAGAACAGGTAGAGGCAAAACTTGGCAAGAAACACTCTTTTTCATCCATATTTTCTGCAGATTAGCAACTTTATATTCAGTAAATGAATTTTTATGGATCACAGTTTTAGATGCCATCATACAGAATGTTTACTTTTAAGCTGATAACAACTCAGTTGTAAGTTTCTAAGTGACTTTGGCTATGTTATACACACACATGCGTGCACACACACACACACACACACACATCCTTGTAAATCTGATGATGTTTGTTCAGCACTTTAGGAAAAGGCAGAAACAGAGCCTAGAGTGAAAAGTTCCTGTCCAGTACCCAATGCAACTGGACATTTTGCTTCTGCAGCACAATAATTGACTCTGTGCCAGTTTACTCTGAATTCTGAATATGAAATTCTGAAATATACTAGCAGTGCAAGCTTTTATTTGACTTTCCATTATTTTCTCCTTCTAGAAATGGTAATTAGCTGCCTCTCTAGAGGAAGAAGAGCTAAAGTATATTTGACTTGGTTGTTGAGATATAAACTCACTTCAAATATGGAAATAATATGCTATGATGCACATCAGAAAAAAAAAAGCTGTAATAAGGTGGGGGTCTGTGTGTGTGTGGCTGCCTTGCACAGCTCTAATTTAGTCATTCATTCATTCTTTCAGTCTTCTGTACAGAGACAGCAGAAACTTAGCCACATTTTACTGAAAATAAATAATTTAAATTTATGAAAATATGTATATATAAAAAACCATTTTTATAACACTGAAGGTCATCTGTGAGTCATACAGCTCAACTCCTTTCTAGCCTAGGCTAGACTCACTGAGACTCATGTCTATCAGCAGGGAAGTCATACAATTCCATTTCAGAAGTGGGACTGTCATCCTTTACTACAGTCCTCATCCAACAATATAGGGCGATCAATAATATACAGAGATTCAGCATGTGGTTAAGTGAACAACCCAAAGAGTTTGCCT
This sequence comes from Egretta garzetta, assembly GCF_000687185.1. NCBI lineage: Eukaryota > Metazoa > Chordata > Aves > Pelecaniformes > Ardeidae > Egretta > Egretta garzetta. Next base: position 1,183,965 of record NW_009259863.1, read on the forward strand.
AAACACAAATGTCTAGCATCATTTGAGATGCCACTGGGTACCTTCCTGGCTTCCAGTTGCTGCTGCCAAAGGGCAGAGACCTCCTCAGGTCCTGTGTTACATCTTGCAGCAGTAGCAACATGTATATTCAAATATGCTTTAATAGCATGAAACATCCACCTTTAAGTAACTGAACCTTATTCCAAGATGCTAGATTCACAGATAAAGTAATGTATATGTAAATACTTGTGTGATAGTGGGTAGTCATGTAAGTTAGTTAGTTAACTAAGCTTCCATATCAGACAATAAAGGCTTAGCCAGTACAGTATGGAAAGCAGTTCAGCTCACTATAAAAGTGATCCTAAAGTAAGCACCATATTTCTGCTTAGCTTGCTCCCTTGAATCCATCAACTGCATTTACTAGATCTCCATTGTCTATGATGTAAGCCTTGACACCCCAGATGTCTGTAGACACTTTCATGTAGACACCTAAATATAAATGTTTTAATCTTGAAATGTATCCTGCCCTAGATATTTACTCTTAGATGTTAACAGCTGAGCTAGTCACCCCAGGGTCTTTTACAGTGAATGGAAATTTTAGATCCATTTTAGAGTTCTGTTTTTGATTGGATGGAGTGCGTGCCCAAAGGACCTATTTCTCTCTTTTTTAGTGTAAAGGGACCCTGGGGTGACTAGCTGAGTTGTTAATACCTAGTAGTTCCTGAAATTTACCATGTTAGTGATTCACCCAATTTCTTTATCATTAGGATTGCTCACGATCTTAAACTGAATAACATTCTCAAATACACTCATATGCTAGAAAGTAGAAGATGAAAAGTTAAAATATTATTTTCTTGCCACAGAATTTCCAAGACTAAAAGGAGCTACTGGCTGGATGCATGTTTCAGCCATCTACTGTTTCCTTACTTGAAAAATGACCTACTGAGATTTCTACCAGATTTTTACGTTTGATGTTAAACAATTAAAGGAGCATGTCAAAACAGTACCAGCAACCAACCTTCCCCACAAAAGTAACAAAACCAAAAATGCTCTATTGATAACATTTCCAACAGAAATTTAATCTTATTTTAAATAAGCAAACCCCAAAAGAAATGTGTGAAAATTGTCAAAACATTTTTAAAATTCAATTTCTATAGCAAAAATAATTATTCAATGCAAGAATATGTCTTTGATGAAGCAAAAAGTCCCCAGATCTTTGTATTGATATTAATCTGAAGATATATGGTGCAATCTAGTTTCTTTCCTTCCTTTTGAAATACCAACTCCCATTATACTTGACTGTGGTTCTTCAGTATAGTAAAAAGTTTGAAAATAATACTAGCCAGGAAGCAACTTTATAAGCGAGGAAATATACTATCTTCATGTGAAGTATGCATTCTGTACCTGAAGTAAATTGTAATTTGTGATTCATGGGTACTAATGAAATACTATTACTTGAAATAATAAGTAGTCATGTTAGAGAAAGAGGATGAAATTAGGGATCCTATTGATGCCAGGCTATGACAGATACTATACCAAGGGCAAAAGAATATAAAACCTTCTAATTTTATTAACTATTAAAATATTTTCTTCTAACATAAAAACATGGAGATAAAGGTGAAGGATTACTGGAGTGAGAGCTACACAGAGCTCAGCTGAAGTAGCTATGTAGCTTATCAAGATGTAAAATTGTACTTCACGTCACGAGATGACCTTGCTTAGTTAGGACTTCTGTTCAACTTACTGCCAATATTAATAAAAAAATGTAGAAACAATTTGGGTGGAAAAGTTTCAAATGGTATCTGTGGAGGAGTGGCTGAGTGAGAATGGGCATGCCTTAGTCCCATTCGACAGCCCCTGCTCTTAAGCGGATGTGGGCTGAACTATGACCGGAAGAGAAGGAGAAGCCCCTCTGCATGGACAGGTGATCTGTCCCAATCACGGTAGCGATGGAGGCGTGTGTATAGTGGCGTTCTACCAACCACAGTGTGACATGTGTGTATGTTATGGTTTTCTGCCTATACATGCTTTTGTTAGCTGCGCAATAAACGAGAGTGACCATACTCATATTGAGACTCCATCGTTACTCCGAGCCGACTTCCCATTCCGACAGGTATCTACCTTGCTTTTCACACACAAAAGAAGGGCTTTTTCACTGTATTTTTCTCACCCTGAGTGTCTCTTTGCATGCACAATTTACGTTACTTTTCAGAATCTTGCTGAATCGAACATCCCCATAATTTCTCAAACTGCATGTCTGAAAATGGAGCACCTAAAATCATTCATTCACTCAAAAATTTAGGCTGTCATAGGTATATATTATTTGATATTCTTCTTATAGTGTTTGAGAATGATCACTATAATGTCATATTAATAAGGAAGTTCTCAGTGACTATGATTTGACAAAAACGTTTCCATAAAACTTTCAAAACATATAGCTTCAATTTTATTACATTTCCCTGCAGAGTTAGCAGTGAAAACATTTCAAAATTGTGGTATTATATCAGAAGCAGAAATGGAAGGCTTTTAGAAATAAACCAGTCTCATTTGTCTAAGTAAGATGAAATGGAAAAAATAAACTGTATATTGTGACAAGCAATGTAGATTAAAAGAAATTATTTGGCATCTGAAGTGTCATTTAAAACATAGATGAGGAGAGATTTTTAAAAACTACTGTAGGACAGAACTAGTGTGAATTGGCAGACCTCCATTGATTGCATTGGAACTTTGCCTATTACATTAGCTGAGGATCTGAGTTTATATGAGTTTTAACTTCACAGCATCCCTTAAATCACCAGGAATAAGATGCCTTAGTGACTCAGTAAATCAAGACAAGATCAAATAATTATTAAAAAATAAATGAGAACTGTTCTTTAGTGCAATACAATTTTACTTTGAATAGCATTTCATACAAATGCATCCCAAGATACTTTACAAGAAAAGCTATAAATAATAAAATTATGTTGCTTAATAATAAATAATAGATTAGAAGTTGTTAAGGGTGTTGAAGAAACAGTTTCATCTTAGATTTAGAATGAAATGAAGAGTTTGTGGGATGAACCAGGGCAAGGATGCTATCTTAATGATAGAGGAGGAAACACTCAACACAAAAGGACAAGGGGGAAAAAAAGAACTTTTCCTAGCTGAAGTCTTATATGCAAGAGAACATATATTTCTTAACACTCTGGAGAGTAGTCAAATTACCAGATTACAGACTGCTCAGGAAATGGGAACATTTTCAGGCCTTCCACTCAAAGCTGTTTTGCCTTGCAGAAAGAAGAGGTCATAGCCTGGGCAAATTTTATCATATAGAGCCTCATGCCGAGCTTTATGTGGAGAGGAAGTGTCCCCACCCTCTGGTCCCTTACCTGGGAGAGAGGGTCTTTAAAAGAATGTCCATGGTAATATTTTTTGTTTGTTTCCTGTTAAAAATATAGGAGGAGGGAGAAAGAGGTACCATGGGGGGAGAGGAGAGACTATCTGTGAAAGAATATTTCCCTTTGGCAGAGAGAGGAAAGGATTTTCCTTTACACTTTTGCTTACTATTGGCTTCCAGCTTAGCACAGTTTATTCTAGATGCTTTGCATGATTCATGTCTCCACAGCTGACTAAAAGCTGGTGATTCAGATAGTGAGGGAAGATCTTAGAGGTTAGGCATTACAACAGAACTGCAGTGACCAAGTCACTAATGTGTATAGCTTTAAGCTAAAAATTATGTTCTTTATTGCTCACATATTTATCCTTCCTAATGTGTAAGTGACTGTGTTTTAACAAATAATTTTATTATATATATTTGAGAAAGGAAGTTTTCAGATATACTCCTCAACTCTCAGGTGAGACATGAATTGTGCAAGGGTGATGTGCTGCCAGGGAGCTCCTAGAAATCGACTGGGAGACGCAATGATGAATATGTGTCTAGGACAGGATGATGAGAAGGAAGTAAAGGGGTGTTCAGAAGACAGTAGGAATCAGAGCATCAAAGGGAGACAGTTACAGCAATGGGAGACACACAACAGTCCCTGGGTGAGATACAAAATTAGTATAGCCTCCTGTTTCCCCTGCTCTAGCTAAGAGTCTTTTAGTTTTATACTCTAGCCCTACAGTAACTGATAATAAATACAATATATTTGACAACCTATTTAGAGGAACCATTTTATAATAAATCCTTAATCCTTATCCTTACTCCTTATTCCAGAACCCAGTCTATTCTTCTGGAAGATGAGGATTGTGGGTAGGCATGTAGAATACATCGCTACCCATTCCTATAGAGTACTGCAGGAAAAAATGGAAAACTCTTGACTTCTGACAATGGCATCAATTGCATTAAGATAGAAAAAAAACCCTTCTGGGAAAAATCAAAGAATCATAGAAATCATAGAAATTTTTAGGTTGGAAAAGACCTTTAAGATCATCAGGTCCAACCATTAAGGTTATACTGCCAATTCCACCACTACACCGTGTCCCTAAGTGCCAAGTCTAGGGTTGGTGAGCCCTTCTGGCCAGCTCCCTCAGTACCCTTGGGTGGATCCCACCTGGTCCCATAGACTTGTCTGTGTCTGAGAGGTGTAGCAGGTCACTAACCATTTCCCCTTGGATTATGGGGGCTTCATTCTACTCCCTGTCCCTGTCTTCCAGCTTGGAGGGCTTGGTACCCCAAGAACAACTGGACTGACTGTTAAAGACAGAGGCAAAGAAGGCATTGAGTGCCTCAGCTTTTTCCTCATCCTTTGTCACTATGTTTCCCCCCAGCCCCCCAACCAATAAAGGGTGGAGATTCTCTTTAGCCCTCCCTTCGTTGCTGATGTATTTATAGAAATATTTTTTATTGTCTTCTACGGCAGTAGCCAAATTATGTTCTAGTTGAGCTTTTGGCCCTTCTCGTTTTCTCCCTACATAACCTCATGACATCCTTGTAGTCCTCCTGAGTTGCCTGCCCCTTATTCCAAAGGTCATAAACTCTTCTTTTTTTCCTGAGTTCCAGCCAAAGCTCTCTGTTCAGCCAGGCTGGTCTTCTCCTCCCCACTAGCTCGTCTTTCAGCACATGAGGACAGCCTGCTCCTGTGCCTTTAAGATTTCCTTTTTGAAGAATGTCCAGCCTTCCTGGACACCTTTACCCTTCAGGACCACCTCCCAAGCACTCTGTCAAGCAGGTTCCTAAACAGGCCAAAATCTGCCCTCAGGAAGTCATTGTAAGGGACTAGAAGCTTGTCTCAACATTGGTGGCAGGCAAGCTTAACCACCAAAGCCTAATCACCACGGCAACTGAGTGGGGCAGTTTCAGCCCATTGGGTCCCACCCCACAGGAATGTGTGGCCTGTT
>NW_009259863.1:1191036-1201270 GCF_000687185.1 Egretta garzetta
GACCTGCCTTTCATGAACCCATGCTGGCTGTGCCTGATCCCCTGATTGTCCTCCATGTGCCTGGTGAGCACACTCATGATGAAGTGCTCCATAATCCTCCCCAGTACTGAGGTCAGGCTGACAGGTCTGTAGTTCCCCAGATCCTCCTTCTGGCCCTTCTTGAAAGATAGGCGTCATATTTGCCAACTTCCAGTCATCTGGGACCTCCCCTGTTATCCAGGACTGCTGATAAATGATAGAGAGTGGCTTGGCAAGCTCCTCTGCCAGCTCCTGGCATAGCAGGTCAAAGACTGCTTCCTCCTGGATTATGGGGGGTTTATTCCACTCACCATCCCCATCTGGCAGTGCAGGGGGCTGGGTACCCTGGGAATAACTCGTCGGGCCATTAAAGACTGAGGCAAAGAAGGCGTTAAGTACCTCTGCCTTTTCTTTGTCTTTAGTGGCAATGTTCCCCCTTGCATCTGCTAGAGGATGGAGGTTCTCCCTGGCTCTCTTTTTGCTGTTGACGTATTTATAAAAACTTTTCTTATTATCCCCTACAACAGTGGCCAGGTTGAGTTCTAGTTGGGCCTTTGCCTTTCTAATTTCCTCTCTGCATGACCTGACAAGATCCCTGTATTCTTCTTGGGTTGCCTGCCCCTTCTTCCAGAGCTGGTAAGTTCTACTTTTTCTCCTGAGTGTCAGTACAAGACCTCTGTCCACCAGGCTGGTCGTCCTCCCCACCGATTTGTCTTACGGCACATGGGGACAGCCTGCTCCTGTGCCTTTAAGACTTCTTCCCTGAAGAATGCCCAGCCTTCCTTGACCCCTTATGTCCAATGTAGAAGTTCTGCTGACCCCACTCCTTACTTCTCCAAGAATTGAAAACTTAGGCACTTTTTAAAAGAAAGATTACGATTTTTGTTTTATACCTAGACAGTCACTAGGGACTGGTGAAAGGTCTTATTTCAATTTGTGGCTTTAAGATAGAGACTTTGTTCTTGGAAGTATCCTATTTACCAGGCCACCTAGTGTACATGGTCATCGCTTCCTGCCTCCAAGGCAGGCAAACTAGGTAAAATAAAATAATTTTTAAAATACTTTCATATGGGACTCCAGTAGTCTTCTGAAATAGTGGAAGTAATTAGATAACAATAAAGAAGAACATCAGCCCTCTATGACTAGAATGGAACAAACATTAGTCTATTATACTCAGATTTTGGTAATGTATGTGCACATTCATTATACAAGTAATACATACTTTGCATACAGTGATATGCTATGGATAGATGTGTATCAGCTGTCATGTTGAGCCTTTTCATTACAGACGTATGATGGTTGATCATCAATAGTGCCAAATATGTTGATTCAAAATTGTAAAATATTAAGCTTTTTCACTAAAGATTGATTTGCAGTCATATTGTTATCAAAAACCAAACACCTGGTTTTGGTAAGATGATAGAGAACTTTAAAGAAGTATGCATATAACATTATTCTAATAAACTACTGGGGGTCTTGAGATCCACTTTATTCCACACAAAGATTTGTATGGAAGTATTCAGAGGATGGCATGAATCAGTTATGGTACCAGTGTACATCTGGGCCCTCATAAGCTTAAGGATGTCTCTCAGCCCCATGTTGAACAACTTGCACACCTACTTTACAAATTAAGGACTCCTGCTGCCCTTAAGAGCTCACTTCAAAATGGTCTTCATGGTACTTCGTGTCTTAATATATATTTATATTTAAATTTAAATTTACTTTTTAAATTAAGTTATACTAATCTATTATTTAACAAAGTACTTTGGCAGGCCATGACAAAGTATTTTCTCTTTGCTTATACTCTCTAATGCAAAGTTTGTGATGTTAATGCCTTCTTATCATTTGGAATTATTTTTCTTCCTAAAAGTGCCAAAGGCAACAAAAGAAAAGTACACTTTTAATGCTAAAATCCTGTACAAAAGGATTTTATATGTAACTACAGTAACAAAAGCTCTTTTCCCTGTGGAAAAGGCCTATTTCCCTTACCTGACAAACTTCTCTTCCATATACTTGTTATTTCTGCACGTTCTAGTGATTAGTTGGGTGGCTGTGAGAATTATTTGCATCTTTCTTCCCTGCTACAACATTGTTGCCTGGGGAGAGTTGGAAACCTTGGTTAATATTAATGAAATAATTTGGGACATGGAGCAGTGCACTAACTTCTGCTGCCTGGGCAGTAATAGTACTCCTCATTAAAACTTGTGGAAGTTCATCTCACATTCAATTATAGATACCTAAAACCTGTTTTCCAGGCAATCTATGCACCTAAGACAAGAGGAAAGGGGGAGGAAAGGATCTGTTTTCCCCCTGGTATTTGCTGCTCTCTTTGCATATAATACTGCCAACCAGCTGTGAGACTTTGCTAAGTGACTTGTTGGTCAGAGAGATGTCATATTGAGAGATGATGAATGACTCTGGGCTTCTGCTCTAAGACCTAGCAGAAACAATACAGTATTCTCAAAAGGATGTTGGAAGTTGCATCTGTAACAGCTTCAGAAAAGCAGCCACATTTGTAATGTTGTTCTAAATTCCAGACAAATGAAAGCCCTGATTTTTTTTCTAAGAGCATAACATTTCGTACACTGTTAACCCTTTTGAATATGCATCTACTGGGGTGCCATTGTTCAATGAAAGGCTGTAGGGGATGGAAGTTCAGGAGGAAGAAAGGAAGCAGACAGGACACACACCATTTACGCCAGCTTCTTTTTTGTGCCTCAGCTTGTGTTCCATTAGGAGTTTTTTCTGTAATCAATAGAAAAATACATGATCCATTTTTGAATATAATACTTTAGAACCACATCACAAGGCCAATTCTTATGGGCTATAAAAAGAGAAGTCAGCTAATGGAAAATATGAAGTGTTTCAAAGTTGAATTTGAATTGTATTTTGGCTGAGGTGCTGTGTTTTTCAAAAGATGTAATATTTTAAATAAGATATTTTTTCCTAAATATTTTTATTTTTTGGCCTCACTGAAGACAACACTTTCTGTCATTTGCTGTCAGATCTTATGAGAAAACACTCATTCACATTATAAAACACTGTTTTATAGTCGCTTTTTATACTGGATATATTTGTCAGTTAGAAACTAGAATCTACCTGCAGCTGAAAAAATCAACACATGCAGGGCAGAAAATAATTGCCACATATTTTCTGGTGTTAATGCTCTTTCTTTCTTTTCCTTTTTATTAAGAGAGGAAAATAATTTAAACTCAATTACCATGAAAAGATCCTAAAATGACATATGCTAAAACTTAGAAATATTGATTTAAATTCTGGACTGTAATTGATTTTTCTTCCATAACAGGACATTTGTTATACTATGAAGTAAGTTGGACCACAGAAAGTTTCCCTGAGAGAAGTGTTTTAGAAGAGAAATTTGAAATTGGAAATTATTACAGGCAGTATACTTTACATGTATTTTTTCCCTAGCTTCCCTATCTTCTTTGGAGGACAGTCTTCACTACTTGCAATTGGGGCATTATTTCTACCTGAAATTCTGGAAGAATTAAAGAATTTCTTTTGAAGTCTTCTGCATTGCAGATATAGTCTTAGTATGGACTGTTGACCTATGCTGCAATTTTCATTATTTGAAAAGTTAATGAATGTTCTTGCCTTCCATAGTTCTTCATTGTCATCTTAATCCTATTTATTATTATTTAATTTTTTGTTATAGTATATAATACATAGCATATATTTATTGGTCGAACAGCTCCTTCAGATGAAAGAGGAAGCTAATGAACTGTTTTTTCAAAGGGTATAAACAGCTGTAGCTCCACTGATCTGCTTGACACCAGAAAAGCATCTGGCTTTCAGCATTAATGGCTATTACTGTCCACTTTTGTTCACCTTGAAGACTCATAATGCATCTACTATACCTAAAAGGCAAAGATGGAATTGCTTTGCATGGTTCATTTCCTGTTTTGAGATTTCCCAAATGCTCATCAACTCTGAGGCCTCTCTCATGTACTTTAAGCTTCCTCTGTTGAAACTGGTCATGACTTTATTTGCAGGTTTAGCAAAGAGGTCAGAGCTATGGCATGCTCAGCATGCTAATGGCAACCAGCTCCATAGCCAAGTAACCTTTCAAAATGTTCTAGTCTAAGAAGGTGTTTCTACTTTGGTAATAATATTTTTAAATTTTAATAGCAATGTTAAAAGGTTTCTGGATTATTTTTGTTTGGTTTCTAGATTTTTTTTGCACTTATGCCATTACTTTTGCTTTCAAAGAATACATTTTTAGCAGTTCATTTACAGTGTGGCCTAACTGCTTATGATATTTGAAACAATAAATACTTATTAGGCGGAGGTTTAAAAACAATATACTGAGCACAGAGTAATGATTTCAATGTCATTTTGTGTGGAGTTTGAACAGAGAGGCTGAATACACACTTTCAATGACTGGATTGAACGACATACCATAACATCTCCAAAGGTTCTGTTACAATCTACCCAGTTGATGATCCATGAACTAAGAAGGATTTACTCTATTTGAAACCAATACCTTATAACATGTTAAAAAATAAACAAACTCTCCTATGCTCTGCTGATGTACACAGAAATTTCCTCCTTTACTTACAGGTAGTGTACCTTACTTCTGCCTTGTCCTTGTAGTTCTCTCTACTCTGGCTTCTGAAGTGCCTGAAGGACTTAAAATGAGAAAATGTTATAGTATGCTTTGATATTAGTGTCAATGGTATTTTCAACTCCCGGGAAGAAGGATGGGACATTTTCAAATTCATGTATTCACTAGCGATTTTAGAAAAATTAGGTTTCATACTCAGCTGAATCACAGACAGAGCAGCTTTGAAATAATGATCTATTTTACCCATTACTTTTTCTTCTTGTCTGAAAAAGTGTATTTGCTAGCTACTACTTTTTAAACAGCAATTCAGCAAGGAAAAAAAATCTATAAATTACTTTCATATGCAAAAATGAAGTATTGATAAGAATCATACACATGTAATTGGAACTTATTGAAAACAATCCTGTGGAAAATTTCTAGGAGGCCAATATACTACTTGTAAGTGGATAATAATAGACTTACTTTTCTGCATGATGATGAATCTGTCTTCCTCTTTGTTTTAAAGATGTGACATGCTATGAATTTTCTAAAAAAGCTAAGTAGGTATGATACCACTGTGTATCGTTAAGAAGAGTTCATTGACCAGATAGTAACAACCTCAAAGGATGCCAAGTTTTGTTAAAAATTTCTGTTACCTAAAGGTGACTAGTCTAGACTAGACGCCTATAATTTACTTGGTCAAATGTAGAAGTTGAACCAAAAATGCAAGCATGCCTAATGTATTTTTTTATATGCCAATTAATTTTTTAACTGTCTAATAGTCCAAATCTTTAATACAGTTATAATAGAATGACACAATGCATTTTAGGTTGGAGTTCTGCTGTTTGTCATGGGGGTCTGGAACACATATGTAACCTGTACAGTGTAAAGAAATGCATGTGTATTTAGGAGGGAAAAAACATCTAAAATATTTAACTTTACTCTAACCATTTATCTGATATTTACACAATGTCCACAAGCAAAAATTATTTTAGCGAGGACAAAGGCTGATTTGGGATCTTGCCATATTTATTCATATGAATGTTGATAAAATGTTGTACAATCATCAGGAGAAAGCATATATTCTTCCTGTAGGTACTTTATAATAAATATTACTATACAACAAAACATCCCAATAGACAATATGATGATATACATATTGAAATACTAAGTCCTACTGAGAAATAGAAATAATTTCAAAATGAGATCTTTAAGCTCAGGATGAGCTTTGAGTCTTAGGGTTGAACTAGATGATCTCTGGTCATCTCTTCAAACCAAAATTGTTTCAGTAGTCTATGATTTTACAATTCATAGGTGCTTGGAGGACAATGAACATAGAGGAAATTAATAAATGATTAAGACATAGTACAATAATTAATATGTAGAAAAAAGTTACCAGCTGAGCACTACAGTTATGGAAGAGAGAATGTCAATATCCTAATAGTTCTGCTAATTCTTATGTTTCAGATGTTAAAAATAAATATGGAACATATAAGTAGTCATTAACATTAAGATGGAGCTGCAGTACACATGGTAGTAGTAACAGCCCATAATTCTTCAGAAATACACTTGCTTTCCTTTACTACATCTTAAAATTCCAGCAGCTGTAGATGGGGGTGCTACACAGGAAGAACTGAGAGGAGCATAAAGATTATTCCAACTCCTAAGATGCCTGATGTCTGTTTATTAGAATCTGAAGTCAAAATAAACTATTTTTCATTCCTGAAGAGGTTGACAGTGTCAATGAAGTGCTTGACTTAAAAAGAATTTCCATCAGCTATGATGTGGGATTTTATATCCATAATACATAAAAAGGGGAAAGGTAAGATCAATGCACTGTAGCTTCTTCAGACCTAAGTCTGTTTTGAATTCAGATATAGGAGTTGATAAAAAAAATTGAGAATATTTATAAAAAATACATAATACCGAATACTGGCATTCTCCCTAAGTAAGGAATCCCTGTTCTTTTGGATTAAAGAACTGTTCATTATTACGAATTACTTATTCTTAAAAATTATTACTATTTTTTCCTAAGTATGTGAAAAATCCACACATGCTACTTAAAATCCCAGCAAAAAGTGTGTTTTCAAATATAATCACACATTTTCAAAGATTGAAAGAAACACAGCACTAGTGGCAAATTTTAAAAGTACTTATGTTTTTTGTCAGAGCTCCATGTAATGAGTTGAATATCATTCTTAGAAAATAGCTACTTTCATATGTAACTTTCATATGCAACATATGTTAAGTGGATTTGCCTATAGCAATAACTCTTAGGTTTTATTTTACAAAAACACATGCACATGCACAAAGTAAGTCATCCATCCATCCATCTGCTAATCTATGAAAGAAATATATTTATCAAGTATGAATCCATCAAAAATTATGATAGGAATGCTGCATTAAACTAAGCAAACATAGTAGGTATGTGTCCACTGCCTTAAGTTTATCATTATTCTATATTGAAAAAAAAAACTTTTCTCAGTCTAACCAACAATAACAACCAAGTATAACAAAGATAACATCTGATGCAAGTTGTCATAGATCCATTAAGTTCAAATGAATGCCTGCCCTTTGCAGAATTTTAGCTGCTAGACTTGTGAATCTTACTATTCACTCACTTTATAGACTTTATATCTGATTGCTTTATTTCAGTTTTGCAATACTTCAAAAAGTGGGTGCTGGGCACGCAGAATTTTTTTTGTTTTCAAATTGGGTCTTAGGGCTTGAGTACTTGTAGGTTTGTTTATTATTTTGGAGGTTCTGTTATCACACTTCTCAGTTTCTTTTGAGATATAGTCTACCTACCTTAAAATACAGTAGTATCCATTTCTAGACATCTTTAAAACCTCTTATAATTTTTGTAAAAGAGGTAAAGTTTCAGGCCCATCTTTTTTCCCAGTGACTGATATTAGACTTCTGTGAAGTCTTCCTCAGTTTTTGCTGCTTTGAATGAGATTCTTTTTAGTCCAGCTCTCTCCAATCCTAGCACCAGTCCTACATATTTAGCTTAATTTTTCATGCTTTAGAGCCAGGTAAACACAAGTCAGTGCATTTTGGATGTTGGTATTAAGTGTGAATGCATCTGGAGGGAATATAACCAAGACTTTCTGTTTCACTTAAATTTTATAATTCTAACAATTGTGGGGATTTTTAGTACTACTGCTTGCCAGAAGATGTCTTCAGCTATGATAGACAAAAGTATACATCTTTGTATGTTCTGTATGTAGAAGCAGCGTAAGATAGAGGTTTGTTCAGGATCAGTACAATTACTTTTCTGCAGATGTACATGGTTACACAGTGGTAAAAAGTCAATACTAGGAATAAGTAAGTGCAATACCAACATCATGAAAATAAGTTTGCCCAGTGAGTTAGGTGCCACACCCTTAGGCTTTTCTGGGTCTTTTGCAGAAATGCTGAAAACTCATCAAATCTCTGTATTCTTAAGTCCAGTAGGGAATGGTTGTAGAAATCTTGAAGACTTCACAGAGATTTCCTTCTCTTTCTTTCTTATCGTGATGTGAATTTATTCATAGAATCATAGAATCACAGAATCATTTAGACTGGGAAAGATCCATAAGATCACCGAGTCCAACCATTAACACTGCCAAGTCCACCACTAAACCATGTCCCTAAGCGCTATGTCTACATGTCTTTTAAAATACCTCCAAGGATGGTGCCTCAAAGCACCTTATCTGACTTCTGGTATGAGGAGTGAGATGTGCTCTTAGGTTAAATCCATGTAATATTAATAAATGATCATGGGAATGAAGTACTGAAGCTAATTGTTACAGGAGTGAAAGATCATGAAGTTGCCTTCTATGTATGTAGCTTGTTAAATTTTAAGGAAAAATAAATTCAGATTCAGAACTGTCCAAGAGAAGTCTGAGGTACAAAATGCTATTTTAAAATGTAGTTAACCTTTAGTAGTTACATAGAAAAGGCAGAAAAATATTCATAATTTTGTCAATCATGTTTTTCTCTCAAATTATATAATCCCTGAGGTGGAATAAATACAGCATTGCTTTGTAATTACTTTTGTAACTTACATTATAGACTTTTTCAAAATGCCTTACATAAAAATAACTTAATATTATTTTGAGCAATTAATGTTATATATGTATGTGAAACTGTATGTGTACATGGTAGAGTTATACATAGATCCTGTGTGAAAAAATGTTATTAAAGATAACATTGGTGATATTTCATTTCTATTGCTGAATGTAGATTTCAAAATCCTTACTCAGCAGATGCTACTGAGTTTTACAGAAAAGCCCATAAATATTATACCAGCATGAACTGCAGTATGCTCTCCGGTTCTGAAAACAAGTTAGTGCATGGCATTTTAATGACTTCTTTCTTTTTTTTTTCCTAGTTTCATGTAAATGTACACATTAAAACTTATACATATTGTAATTTTTTTGTGTGTGTTAAATTTTAAATAATGTGGGAATTCCACTATTATAAGGTTTAAAATAAGGGGTTTGGTTTTATGAAAAAAAGCAGTATGTCAAAATGATACATCAAATGTTGTTCCACAGGAGTCGTGACGGAGCAACAGAGGACAAGGTTTAGCTTGCAAACCGATTTCTCAAACTCTTGGGTTTCTTAATGCTACTTGTGCTATAGTATAGAAATACTTTGGATGCTTTTATGAAGGAATATTCCCATAACAGACTTGTGATCAATGGATGTTTATGTTGCAGAAAGGATGATGTATTAAGATGGACATGTAAATAAGGAAATAATGACTCTGGCTATATCTGCAGTATTAAGTTGGGCTGTGCAGTGCAAGTTGATTTGCTGAGTGAAATATTTGGGACTGGGTACCCGATACCCGCAGTATACATATGTTCCAGCAGTCCTACTTATACTAGCTCTAGTCTGCCCAAAGGGACTGAGCTCCCTGCACTGGCTGGAGGTGTACCGTTAGAGTATGTAGTTTAGTTTAATCTGAAAAGAATCCAGTCCACATGTTTTAAGACTACAGGGTGATGTCTTCCACCCCAGTAAGTGGGGCAGATTTAAAGATTCACTTCAAAAGCATTTTCCTCATTAAAAACATTAGGGTAGACACAAACTCAGTGTGCTATGCATACCACTCAGGTTTCTGTCTTAAACAATGCATTTTTGCCAGATACAAAAGAAATACTATGATTCTCTTTGACTACCTAGAAGCGACTCTTCAACATTGCCCTATCAACTTCTTTGGCTTGTCATTAAGGTTGGAAAAGGCCTCTAAGATCATCAAGTCGAACCATCAACCCAACACCACCATGCATACTAAACCATGTCCCAAAGGGTCACATCTTTTGAACACTTCGAGGGATGGTGACTCAACCACCAATATGGGCAGCCTCTTCCAATGCTTAACCACTCTTTCACTAAAGAAGTTTTTCCTAATATCCAATCTAAACCTCCCCTGGCGCAACTTCAGACTGCCCGCGGCTCGGGGAGTGATCGCGGCTCGGGCTGGGCATCGGTCGGCGGGTGGTGAGCAATTGCATTGTGCATCATTCATTTTGTATATTCTGTATATTCTGTTATCATTCTCATTATTACTATTATTATTATTTTCTCTTATTAAACTGTCTTTATCTCAGCCCTCGGCTCTAACCTTTTATTTTCTTTCCGATTCTCTCCCCCATCCCA
>NW_009259863.1:1201285-1209941 GCF_000687185.1 Egretta garzetta
AGGGGGCGAGCGGCTGCGTGGTGCTGAGTTGCCAGCCGGGTTAAACCACGACACCTGCTCCTGCTGGCCACACTGTTTCTGATACAAGCCAGGATGTTTTTGGCCTTCTTGGCCTCCTGGGCACACTGCTGGCTCATATTCAGCTGCCTGCTGACCAGTACCCCCAGGTCCTTTTCTGCCAGGCATCTTTCCAGCCACTCTTCCCCAAGCCTGTAGCATTGCATGGGGTTGTTGTGATCCAACTGCAGGACCTGGCACTTGGCCTTGTTGAACCTCATACAAGTGACCTTGGCCCAATGACAAGCCCATGCACAAGAGGGACACAGGAGAAAAAATTGAAGAAATAGTAGAGCTAGGACCTTCTTTGATACCTTCGTTACTCTGAAGGAGATTTCCTTAATGAATTCAAAGAAAAGATCCAAAAGACCAGGCAAATAAGTATTTCATGACTACAAAAGGAAATGGCATAAGGCATTCCACTTTTTGACTTTGAAGATCTTTTTCCTACGCAGCTGATGGCAAGGTGACTATTCTGTTGCATGGTGACTTCTGGGATTCTGAAATTTGCTTTTGTTCTCTGCTGGAAGGAAAACAGAAGTCTTTGTGGAGCACAGTATTAGATCGATGTTCAGGACAAATCCAGGACTTTCAGTGTGGGATGAGTGCTCTTATCCCTTTGTGTCTGAGGGGTTTTGAATTGTTTTGAATTAAGCAGGCTAAGAATTCAGTCCTCAGCCTCCCATATGTTTGTACCCTAGCCATCAGACATGAGTCTTGTTATTTCTCTCTTTCCACTGACATTCTACCTTACCTGTGAAACCTTTACCAGGAAAATGTACATCTCTGGGGAACAAGCTAGAGGTGTTAAAGTTGCCGTTCATTACAGATGTTTTGGCATATTCTGACATTTGCTTCATTAAAGGAAAACAAATACTTCTGGACACTTTGGGAGTGTCATCTTTGTTGTCAGCTCAAACACAAGCAGAGAAAGCATATGGGGCAGAGGAGAACTGATCAATATTTTTACACATGTTAATGGCTTTATTTGTCTGTATTAAGTGTCTTTTTTGAAATACATAATGTGTTTGCTCCCATTACTGTCAGTAGAATGGCATGTGAAGTGCTTTAGTTCTGAAATAATTCATTTTTTTTCTGTGATATCCTGTTTTTTTATGTTTTTTTCCTTACACACTGGATTTTCTTTGTGTTATTCAATGGAAAAGCAAAACCTTCAAATGAAAAAATATCAGTCTTGCACTTTCATAGAAAATCAATATCCTTTGTGGTTTCTTCTCCTGCTTACTTAGACTTTGTCAAATGTATAATATGCCCCAGAAAGCCCTTCTGGTGTTCATCAATTATTATTTTACTGCAAGCATAGTGAGAAACTAAAATATGCTTTTATTTGACAAATGAAAAAAGAGAACTTGGACACTTTATTATAGTGCACTTAAAATGTGAATGCTTCAGGGGTTTTATCAGTGTTTTGGGGATTTTTTTTTTTTTCAGAGAAACATACAATAGCACAAATCTATCTATTTAAAGGCAAAGAAGTGGGGCTGGTTTCCTCACTAGGTAAAATCATGCCTAGTGCGAATGGTTGTTCACCCGGAATTTAAAATACCAGCAAATGTAATACTAGCAAAATTCTAAACAAGCATATCCTGCTAACAGTGTAAAATAGGGATGTTGCTTCAGTTAACTTCCACCAGTTAGGTTCATTGTGTTAAATACTCAGTTTCAGAGCTGATTTTCTTTTTTCTCTAACTCTTTACCCAGTTTACCGCATTCTGAGTTGTAACACCATATGGTAATGGAAAGCTTGTTTAAGTTAAGAAAATGAAAAAAAATGTGACCTTGTATTAAAGCATATCTAGGTTGTCCTCAACCAGTACATACAAGTATTTCTATGGCATTTTAAGACAAAGACAAATAGTATTTTAATGTTAATGCTCTCTGACTCATAAAAATCTGAGATTGTTTATTTTCTGTATAAAACAGACATGACAGTGCTGATACACAAAATAATAAAAATACAGAGAGGCAAATTGGATATTTGTTCTTGTAGAGTATGAACAAAAGAGCACACTCAAAGAAAATAAAAGGCAATAAATACAAAATTTATAAAATAAATCAGGATTTCTGCTTGCTTCTTGTCTTTCACAAAATGTCTAATCAGACTTTGGGAGTCATCAGATCAATTAAAATACTACCAATATCAGCCATTATTTTTTTTTAAGTGAATATTTATAACAGTACTGAAAACTGTCAGATAAGATTAATTTCTCACCGAACTCTTCTTGCATTAAAACTTTTAAAAAGCAGCAATTTTGCCATTAAATTCAGCAATGATTTTTTTTTTTAAGGTTTAAAGTACTATTTTTTTCTATCATGAATAAACAGACTACTAGATTAGTCGACCATGGTTCTTCTCTAGCGTATTATTTCTTATAGTCTTATAAAAAGATGTTGTTTTCTTTTTCTCTTTAACATTCAATTTCCAGAAAACAATACAAAAGCTTATTTAAATTATTTGAGTGTAGTCTAGAATCAGTGGGAAGGCAATTAACTAAAGCAAAATTTTTTATTTCCTTTCTCATCAGTGATAAAACAAGAATCCATTAAATGAAACTGACCTTTCCAAATCCCTTTGATTTTACTAGTGAAATACATTGGGAAAAGAAAAATCACTATATTCATTAGATAAACAAAACAACCAAACAAAAAAGGGCTATTTCTGCTTTTGCATTAAAAATTTAGATCCAGAGTAGATCATCCAGATCTATAATGGGAGACTTTGTTTCAGTTTGTAGAATTTGTAATTATTCTGAAAGAAAAACACTGTAATTAATTAGGGAGATCCAACCAAGAATGTTCAATGATGTGATTCATATGCCAAGCTTATTGGACATAATTAGTGTGATTTAGCTAAGTTTTTCATTGTAGGCAAGTCACACTGACACACAAACCCATGTACTACAATCATAGTATAAATTTTTCAAACTTCAACCAAGAAATTATTTCCCACTGTACTTTTTATGTCACAGTGATTTCTTAGATGTTCCAGAGGAAGTAGTAATCTCTTATGTATTTCTGTTGATAAAAGCTGTAAATGTGGGGAATGATTTCCCTTTTCTTTGTCTGGGTCTCACAAAAGGCTACACATGTATGTCAGCAAAGCACAGATAAAAGACTAGTTCATAGAAAAACAGGTTTGGAAGGGATTCTAAGTTTCTGTGCAGTTCCTCCCCTTATCACAACGTGAGATTAATTATAGATAAATGTTTCTTATCATATTTTCTTAAAAAGCTTCATTCATGGAGAGTCATGGCCTCTTCAGGCAACATATTCTAGTAATTTTTGGAGTAGTGAGCTCAGCTAGGCTCACAGTTTTATATGCTAAGTCTGAAGTACTACTCAGTTGTCTCTTACCTATTAAATCCCAGACATAACCCACTCTGAAGGTCAGTACTTCACCAGTGAAAGCTGGTTCCTTGGCTTCCATAGCTGGGAAAAACCTGAGAGATCTTTACATGACAACTAGAAAAAAAAGCCTGATCTCAGATATATTTTCAGATTCTGTTTTCTTAACTTCTATCTTTTGAGTGTGACTTGTGTTTCCAATTATATAATCAAAACCCAAATTCCTTTCTTTGATAAAGTAAAATGTGTTGGTTGCATTTCAAGTTTTTCTAGCATCACAAATATAATAGCCCATGACTGACAAATTATCGTTTAGTTCACCATAATAATGAAAAAAAATAAAGTAGGGTTGAAAGCAAATCCTTTGGTAGCAACAGATTTAAGAATTTGGGGGTCGAGTATTCCACAAAGCTGCAATTTAGGTCAGAGGTTGAAAGTAACACATGCCAGAAAAAGGGAAGGAATCTTTTATTACACTCATTTTCCAGCACCTGTTTGGCAAAGGGCAAGCAATGGTGACACAACCTATACATTTTCGTCTCATTACTTTTCCTGTGGTCACAAAATTTATCCCCTCATTTTCATAGATGACATTTCTAGAAGCTATGAAATACATTCTATCACACGTAGTTAGTAAGCTAGTATTTGAGATGTTCAGGTTCCTTACTAAACCTTTATCTATTAAGAAAAAAAAAAGGTTTTTATAAAGTCTGTCAAACATGGTTTACACATAAGAAAAATAATTTTGGGGGAAGGGGAAAAACAGCACTAGGACATGTCTGTAATCTGAACAGAAGCATAATGAGCTATTTTAAGGTGATTTTTTTTCTTTGTTCTGCACAAATTATAGTCAATCTGTATTACTTAAAAGGCTCACTTGACAGTTTTGATTTGACAGTGGCCATTGGTGGGTTCATCTGGAGGGAGGGTTATAATCACAGGAGCATAAGAGCAGACACATTGTTTTCATTGTGTCTGACAGTGGCTTATTTTGCTGTTGAAACTTATGAAATGGGTACAGGAACAATGATCATTCTCACATTACCCATCAACGTATAGATTAAGGGGTTTCTGAGCTGGTGTTTGGATGCAGCATTAAACTATAACCCTTAACTGATTTTTTGCTGCTACGTCTAATTCCCTTAAAACAATTTTTATATATGTATTTTTTCTCTTGTATTCTGTGGCAATGAGTTTTGTTGTCCAGGAGTGTCCTGCATACAAAAGCACTCCCTTTGTTCCTTTAAAATAAGTTTTTTGGAAGTCACTCATCCCTAGGATATCCATAAAGAATAAATAGTTATTCCTTGTTCAGTTTTTTCAGTCATGTCCATGATGTTATGTATACCTTTCATAAAACACCTCCAATCATTTTTTTCTTACAGAACAATGCATCCTGATTTATTTAATCAAAACTTAATTAAAGCATTGATCATCTGTGTAATCTTTCTCTGCACCTCCTTGAGTTTATTTTTGGGATAGAAAGAAGAGAACTACGTACAAGATATTGCTATAGGAAGAGCTAAAACAGCATAGTGGTGATTAATGTTTTCTTCTCTCTTTTTCCTTTTTCTCCTAAAAATCTTAATATTTTGGTTTTGATGCCTTGACTGCTACTGAACACAAAGCTGATGATTTCATACAGCTATCCAGGTCTTTTTCTTGAGTTGTGATAAATTAATTTAAGTCATTATATTATCTGTCTCTAAGTCTATGTATCTTTACAGATGCCATTAATGATTTAGAACATTATATCTGATAATTCATAGTGACAATTTGAAAATAAAACAAACACAAACCTCAGATTTCTATTCCAATCTACAGGAAAAAGTTATCTCAAACAACACTGAAACCAGGTCTTCTCTAGGAAAGTCTACATATGGTTTTGCAGCTCCCTGAGAGGGAAGTATCTAATTTTTTGAAGGCAGATGAAGAAAAGTCTTCATCAGCTTAAGCAAAGCTGGTTCATTTTGCAACAGGCTGAAATGGTTTCCACATTCAGCACAACTGAGGCTGGTTCAGCATCCCACCCCTTATCTGCTATTTCATGCTGAACAATGCAAACTTGTCTCTAGTAATGTAAGCTTTCTAATATACACCAGCAAGTTTAAGATAACTGTTTAACAGTTAAAACCACTGTTTAACAGTTTAAAAAACAACTTGCATCTCACCTTTACTTACCTGTTAGTTCTGCCTTGCACGTGGGATGTGTGTCTGGTGATGTAGCAATTTGGATTCAGTAACAGCAGGTCAGAAGATTTCTGAGATCCTGTGCACACTTGGGACTGGGACCAAGACAGTATCAGGAGTGAGTAGTGGCTGTGGTATTATGGCTGTAGTGTGACCCACAGCTACTTGGTTCTTACTTTTCTAGTGATGTGAATAGTCTGAGGTCATTCTGAAGTCAAAATGGAGGAACTGCTGAGCAGATTTCATATACCTCTAGGACTGTGGAAGGAACAGTTTGGATGAAATTTTAACTTCATGGTTTGATTTAAATTTTCTAGACTCACATGAGCTAGAAGCTAACTCCTACTTTTTAAAGCTAAAATAAAACAAATATTAGCAGGCAGAGTTTGGAGGACTGGGAAGGTTTACAAACATGAGTTTTCTAGGTCTCTGCCCAACAACTACATGTTTAGTTGCGACATATTTAGTCTTACTTTTCATAAGCATTGAATTCTTATTAAATTTAACAAAAATGCTAGATATCAATTGATGCTGAAAACTTCTGCTATAGGAACAACTTTACAGCAAAGGAAGTGGTAGAGTTTTTCAAGCTAAGGTACATATGCTACTGTGGCACCTACTAGAAGATTGTTACCTGCAGGTTGAGGGAGGTGATCCTTTACCTCTGCTTAGCGCTGGTGGGACACATCTGGAGTGCTGTGCCCTATTCTGAGTTCACCAGTACAAGAGAGGTATGGACAGTGGAGACTCCAAGAGAGTAGAATGAGTCCAGCAAAGGGCTGCTAAAATATTGAAGGACCGGAGCACCTGACATACAAGGATAGAGATGGGACTATTCATCCTGTAGAAAAGAGGGCTCAGGGGAATCTTATCAATGTTTATAAATAACTGATGGGAAGAATAAAGAAGACAGAGATAATCTCTCCTCACAGGTGGCCATTGATAGGATAAGAGGCAATGAGCACAAACTGATAAATAGAAAATTCCACTTAAACATGAGAAAAGGCTTCTCTATGAGTGTGGCCAAACACTGGATAGTGGTGATTGTCTGGAGCTATAATGCATGTTTGTTTAAATATTTTTCATGGTAATATATGACATGTGTGCTACAAGCACCACTGACTTTTCAGAAGAAAGGTTAATTGAGCTGGTTTAAAATTATGATGAAACCCACTGAATTTACCCTGTATGTGAGAAGTGTTGAGTCTTTCTATTCTTATAAAGCCATTCAAGCATGAGGTTGCAGGAAAAAATTTCAGTGCATATTCTGCAAAATTTTAAGGTGATATGCTAGGAAGTTTTCCATTTCTGTGTTGGATTTCTGTGTGGCTTAGACAAAACTGCTGAAGAATTTATGCCAAATTGTTTATTTTACTTATAAATACCTAATCAATTTACAGCAAAGCTAAATTTGTAGGTGTAAACTTCTGTCTTTGTCTGTTAAAAGAGTTTGGGAGCATTATTTCAAAGATAAGATTTTTTTTTTTTCATTTTGGCACTTGACAATATTTTTTTTTTTAAATCAGCAAGAGAAAATGCCTGTTAAAATTTATGAACACCGAGTGGACATCCTAGGCAGTTCATGTTTGGCTAATTTTATTTGGTTAGTGTTTCCTCAGATTTATAGCCATCAGCGCTTAGAGTCCCCTTTCAAGTCAAACTGAGTGTCAGTAATTGGCATACCATGCTGCCATGTAGTAGTTGGTGAAGCAGAGCTGGCTGAAAAACAACATTAGAGTTTCCAGAAAATTTCTTTTAAAACAGAAAGTTTTTTATTCTGAATCAGCCCAAAATGACCAAAAAAATTTAGAATTTCCTGTGAGCTGGAAGCTTCCCAAACTTTGCAGCTGCTCAGTGAAATGAGCTCTGAGCTGTGATACTGGCAAGAATGCAAAACCTGTCAAACTGCATGCACTGATTGTAAGATGCATGGTGTTGACTCCCTTCTCATAATTGCCTCATTGTATTTCTAGCATGGTACCTTGGCCTTTCTCCTTTTCCATGACTTCACATGCCAGACAGAGTTAGTTGGTGATTTGTTAATCTGGTAAGCAGCTGCTCCTTGCACATGGGTCAAGGGATGGGCAAGAAACCAGGGCTCTGCGCAAGAGCTGGGGCAGTGCTTTTCAGGGAAGGGTTTGTGCTGAAAAGACCCTTTAGGAGACATACTGTGTGTCTTAAAAGCTCTCTTACCATGTAACCACATGGGATTCTCCAGTTGTGCAGCATCATCTGGTAGGCTAATTGCTCTCCCAGCACATAACTTGATGCAGCACATCCTCATGAGCTGAGGAAGGTTAAACTGAATCAACTGAAGAAATGAAGGAGTTCCCCATTTTGAGTTATTCTCATCTGATATACTAAACTTTGAACCTTGAATTGAATATGGGGACAGTTTCTGGGGCTGAGGTAGTCTCACTGTAATATAGCAAGCAATAAATTAATTATTTTCTGTCAAAGAATCATTTTCTGACCAAATTTTGTTGCCTTAGAAACTAAATGAACATCTGGACTGCTGAATTTTAAACAGGTTCAATGGAAGAAGGAGCTAATAGTATCAGTGCCACATTTAGGAAATTGACGATATCTTGACCAGAGGAAAAACTGGTGCTATTCAGGGTTTTTAGAACAAAGGGGAAAGGACAAGAAGCATCCATAAGATAACACAGTTGCATATTTATAATATGTACACATCCTGATCATCCAATGAAAGTTAATTACATTATTTTATGGTCATTTAACTGAAGAAGTATTTAGGAAGCCATGTATTTGTATCAAGAGAAGATGCTGACTAAAGGAACTAGAATTTAGGAACTATGAACCACAAAACTAGAACCATGACCTAAAAACTACAGTGAACTTATTAATGTAAAAAAAAAAAAAAATGGAGATGTCACACCTGGCTACATGGGAAAAGAAGGAGGAGAAGAACACAATGAAACACATCAGAGAGACAGCCTAGGGTAGCCTGGGGGGAGGATCTAAATGAAGGGAGAAGAAAACTGAGCTTGATACAAAGGGCAGAGAGGAAGCAGAGAAGGAG
>NW_009259863.1:1209968-1235961 GCF_000687185.1 Egretta garzetta
CTTGCTTTATAGAGTTTCCTAAAAGCTATTATCAGTTACAGAGCTGAAAAAGACACAGGAGTTAACTGGCAAATTGAAATGTGTGCAGTAATATTCTCTAAGATTCACAAATTAAATTTCTGCATTTCTCAATGAACCATGATATATTTTTCCCTTGTACCATACACATTTTTAACACATCAGCTATTCAACATTTCATAATACATCTACCTTGAACTTTTCTGTTCTGATATCACATTTTTAAAAAGATACAAAATAACTAGTCCCACTTCTGATATGCCAGATTGAAACTTTTGCCTTTCAAAAGCCAAACTTGCACCTTTGATTTTCTTAATGCTCCCCTTATTGTTCATTCATCAGTTTTGACACAAAGCTTTGGGTGATAGTAGTTTGATAATAGACTGACACAATAATTCTACTTAAATATTACTTTTTTCTTTCATATCAGGTGTGGCCTATGTTTCACAAAACATGGTTAAAATTCACAAATGTTGTTCCAGAAGGATTTATTAGAGTGAGCTCTAAGGGGTTTTTTGGTGCAAATCTGTGATATACCAGGTTTCTCTTAAATAGCACAGGGAAAAAATGCATACTCAAAGAAATCAGTAGTCTTGTCTTGTTATTCCGCTATCTGACCCGAACACATGTTTCTACCAGGAAATATTTTTTCTCTGGTCTAAAATATTCTATTAGCTTCTGAGTGCTTGCTTCAAAATCCCTTTCACTCCCTGTTTTTTCTGAGGTAGCAAAAAATATCTATGATTTCAGGCCACCTAAAGAGCAACAATAAAGCATCTAAGAGGCATCCATAATTTCTATGTCAGTTGTAAACAATTTAAAAGTGTCAGACTTGCAGCTCAAATCAGTCCAACACATGCTGGATGTCCAGAATAGTCAAACATATGTGAGGTAGATTTTTGAAAATTATTTCTGTATTATACAAAGCTGTAAATCTGTTTACATAATTAGAAATAAGATTTTGGCATTGCTATGTGAAGCTTTACAATCTGGAATGTAGAGTCTAATTCCACTTGTTACAGATACAGTGCCTTATAAATATAATACCCTAGTTAACCTTGCGGTTATTAGTTTTATCACCATACCTTTATAGTTTCCTGCTCAAGCATAAAGATAATAGAAGTCCCTGAATTTTGATTGTAGCGTTGATCCTTGTTTACTGTTTTGGTCTTGGACAAGCCATCAGTCTTCGGGCTGAAGGTACACTGAAAATTAATAGAGCCCTCTCACTTGCAGTTCCTGTAGACTTTACTTCTGAAATGATCGTGACAACATAGGCAATCTACCATCACAGTATTTTCTATATAACTGCTTTTAATCAGTACCAGTCAGTACTTAAATTTGTCTTTGGTAGATATGATTAGCTACTAAATACAACTTAAAGTAATCCATATAGAAAAAAACCCAAACAACAAACACCAACAAACAACCAAACAAGAATGCATGGAATTTATCCTCAAGACTTCTTGTATGTATGTATATCCAAGTGGGTCACCTGTGTTTGATTCTTAATAAAGGTAGGTAGGCCTCTGATGCTTATTATATTTACAAAAATATATAAACAAAATCCCATTAGTTTCTACATAAGAAGAATCAAACTGGAGACCATTTCTTTGCTCAGATTCCAAGACGTGTTCTAGCCAGCACTTATCCCAAAGGTATTTTCTCAGAGTACTGTTCATGTTCGCATGCCTTTGTATCCAGCATTTCTATCCATGTGTATCTGTGCTTACATCTTTATTTTTACAAACAGGAACAACTCTGGCAGATAGCATTCAGCATTTTGAACCACCATTTCCATAAGCTTCCCCCCTTGCTTTTAGTCTCAGTGATGGGCAGCCGTTACTCTCACCAGTTTCAATATCATAGAATCATAGAAATTGTTTAGGTTGGAAAATACATTTAAGATCAAGTGCAACCGTTAACCTAGCACTTCCAGATCCACCACTAAACCATGAAAAGCTGTTTTCTTGGTAAATTGGAAAGCACCAACTGCTCTTGATACGGTGTCATAAGATCCCTGAATCTTCTTTCTGTACAGGTAGGATGAACAACACAATACACAGGAACTGTTCATTAACTGTAGCTTACAATAAAGGAGAAGTTGGAGAAAACACTAAAGCACTGCTTTTGAGGGGCAGCTAAACAGAACTAATATGTTTTCTTATCTAATTTCCTTTTGGGACACTCCAATATTTATTGAGACATCTCTGATAAAACTCACTTAGAAACAGTACTGACAGATTTCTTTGCCTTGCTGCACCTGAAAGCAGCTTCAGTCCCTGTTCTTGCAACAGCTGAGCTGTTTCCTTTACCAGTGACAGGACTCACCTAAAAATAAGGTTGTTATGCAGTGAATTCAGACAGTAAAGACCTTTCTTGGGGAAAACAATTCATGCTCTTGACTAAGAGGAAGAACAAAGAAGGATCAAAATGGTCCTCCAGGCAAACTCAGTGATTCTGAAGCTGAAGTGAAGTCTGCGGCTGGAGATGGGTACATTTGCCTTTTGGAATGCATGCGCGAGTGTGTGCGTGTGTGTATGTGTGTGTGTGTGTGTGAGAGAGAGAGAGTTCACAGGTATTTAAACATACTCCTTTCCTTTCAATGTTCAACAATAACAAATGACCTTGTGTCAATGGAAGAGATTTAACACCTATTACCTGCCCTGCACATATACCACATATACAATTCTGTTGTTTCATGGTAGACAATGCGAGAGGAAAATAGATTACTTATTCTTTATTGTTCAAATCACAGATATTATCCACAATATTAAATTAATCATTACAGGTTTTACTTTATTTTGATCCACACTTAGGCTAATGGTGACAGCTGCTTTTACAATTAAAATGTGGACATAATGAGATATATAGCATTAGAAGAGATGCAAACAGAGGAAAAATAATAGAGCAAAAATAAGAAATCATGGCAAAATTCTTCAGATTTTAATACATAGAGATAAGAAACGCTTTGAGACATTCTCAACAGCAACGATATTTCATTTTAATTCACATCAGAGAGGGAGACCAAGCCTGAAAGTGGAACATCCACATTTTGTCAGACAAACACATCTGATATTGTGGCTAAGAACAAACCAAATTTTTCACCATTTAGCAGCTGCTGCTAGACACATAGTAGACACAGTCTCTTCGGTGTACAATTTTTTTTTTTCTCAGAATTTATCTTTAAACAGAATTTTTCACTTCTCTCAACTCCTCTCCTTTACCAATAATTTAATCTGGATTTCTAGGAACCTAAAAGAGGTTATATTATTGTGTATTTTTGAAATAAGTGTTTAAGATTTTGCAATAACCTCTGTTGCTGTTATTATCACAGTACATAGAGCCCTGCAGAAAATAGTGAGCATCTGCATCTTAATTCGATATAGCCAATGGCAAACTGAACATCTAGAAAAATATCACTTGGACTAATAGCAAATCAGTATGTGAGCTGCGGTAGGCCATGATCAAGAGTTAAGGCTTTCTGTGACTGACCACCCCCACAGAAGAAGTTAGGAGATAGGGTCTTCCTTATGATTCACAATATAGTACAGAAAACGTGTTCCATTTTACACCCACATTTTCTCTTTTCTGAGAGACACATTAAATAATAAAAAAACACCTCCCCCAAAAAACCCCCCAACCTAGAAAATAAAATAAAGTGCAGTGGGCTGTGACAAGGTTTTTACAGATGTAACAAAATTATGCTAAAAATTACGCTTAGCAATCTAGAGTTTAATTTATCATTTCCAATACAAACACAGAGTTTGGACATATGTGTTTAGGCAGCATTAAGCTTGATATTTGAAGAAGATAAGTATCTTGTTTATAGTAGTAGCAAAGCAGCTGTTAGCAAGATAAGAAAATTGTTACAGTGGAAGGAATGAGATGTCCTAAAACGGTCCTTACAGCAACTAAAGTATTATTTACCAGGTGGACCTTTGCAATCATAAGTGACCATGCATCTTTACCATGGTTATTTCCTGTAAAACAAAAAGAGAAAACTAAGACCAAAACAGAAACCCCGAATTTTTATGTGGCAGATAAATCTTTATGTAAGAAAAATGTTAAGGATAAATCTATGGGGAGGTTGAATAGGCTCTTATCGGCAGTTGGTCATGGATAAAACCTGAGCAATACAAAATGTTTATCTTAAGCAAAAGGAAGATATGAATATAATATAAAAGTATGGGGATTTTTTTTTTAATAATCTGTTTAGGAAAGACTGCAAAAGCATGTGTTTTAAGATACCTCGGAGACCTTGGAGACAGTATGTCTAAAACTTAATAAATAAAGCTGTTAACACATTTTTCTACTTAAATACTTTTTTGCTTTAAGATGCAGGTTCTCTTCTTATTTTTAAGGCAAATAATAATACCTGGAACAGTGATATAAAATGTGGGAGTTTTGGATAGTGTTTGCAAACAAATTAGTAATCTAAGTAAGAGCTGAACATATCTCCCCTAAATCTATTAAATTATTTCCCTCAGCCTATTTGATTTTCAGATTTTTATTTTTTTAGCATTGGAAAAATGACAAGGTCTTATAGAATTTTAATTATTACAGTTGATTTGTTTAGTCTTCTCTTTGAACAGAACTTTCTGAACATAATTCAATAGATTATGATTTTAAATCTCAAAGGCAAGCCTAGAGAACTTCTGCATAAACAAATTTGAACTAGAGAATTTTCTGGTTTTCATATAAAGATATTTAAAAGTCTTTGAAGACTTTACAAGAGAGATATTTAATTCAAGCCCTGAATGCTTATTTGAATGTTTAAAAAGAGGTTATAAAAAAGTTTAAGTGTTTTAGTGGTGTGCATTTTTCTTAAGCAGTGTCTTTTATACAGTATTTTATTGACATTAATAAGTGTGAAATGTTTGGAGCTATAATGAACAGTTTATACTTTAGTGTACAAGGACCCTAGGTATTTATAAATGACAGGTCTACATAATACCTATGAATGAAAATGACCCCTGATAAAAGAACCCTGCTTGTGCTGCAGGTATACGCACAGCCAAATAATGAAATGAAACTCACAGAGGACTCTCGACATACTTGACATGAGGTAATTTATGATTACTGCTGGTGTAAAGGAAGTGACATTCAGATTTCCTGTAGGTCCATTACAGGCTACAGCTGAAGTTGTATCTAAAACAAGACAACAAATCCCTAAAATTAGGTATCTACAGCAATGACAGTATTAGACTGCCTACTAGTTCTGTAAGTTTATTTGACACAAAGCATGATACCCTATAAAACAAACCTTGTTTTTCTACTATAATTATTCAGACATACTGATAAATACTCATGACTCATTCATGTGACCTGACATCAGATGGATTGTTTTTCAGAGACTGCATTATATATGTGTGCTCAACCTGTCAGCCTGCTAGGCAGAATCACTACCATGAGAATTATATTTTCTTTTTAATAAGTCAGCATTGTAACATTGTCCAAAGGCAGAAAAAAATCCTCTTCTCTCCCAAACAATAGCCTTGAACAGAATATAGATACAAAACCCCCTTCCCTTATACGCTTTACCTACTTAGATTTCTCTACTCTTTTCCCGTTATGACAATCTTTTTATATTTTCTCCTTTTTAGGCTGAACTGATTGATTGTCACTCTCACTGAACTCCTCACTGTGGTTGTGCAGCAGCAGAGATTGCAGACAGTGAACTGAGCTAAATGAAGACTAATGCCCAGATTTAGGCTAGACAACTCAGGTCAGTATGCCAGCAGAAGACCCATAAGTTGAAAATCTTTGAGCTTGCAGAGAACTGCAGGGAATTCCCTGAGAGTCAAATAGTTTTATGCAACTGGATCAAGGACACAACCATAGTAAGACAATCCAGCCACTGGGTCTTCTACACTCACACACTTATTTTCTACACTTACACACTTCTTTTGGGTTTTGTTTATTTGTTTGGGTTTTTTTCCCCAAAAAGATTTTTCTTTTTCTTTTTTCCTATAAAGTCTCTAGTCACAAGCTCTTCAGTACTGCAAGTGTTGGGGCTGCCAGAATCTCAGAATTTTTCTAGATGTGATATAAGTGCATGATGCAGAATGTGCCGTGCGTAGAAACATATGGCCTTTCTAATATGAAAGCTGTTGTTGCTCCCTTCAGCATCTTGCAGGGACCTCTCTGTTTGCCCACTATTCCAGAGCACAGCTGTTCATATACCAGCCAATGGCCAAGAGCTCCAGGGTCCTCCCATCTCCTTCAGGGACCCCAATGCATCCAGTCACCAGATCACTTCCATGCTGGGTTCATCATCCAGGCTCCTTTATTTAGGCAGTAAGACAAGTTGAAAACGAGGTAAAATCAGACCAACTCAGTCCAATCCCCTTCCTACTGACTAGGCAGCCACCCATTACAGAGTAGACACAGAGGAGTTCAAGTCATCTAGTGCTCTCCTTACATTAGACAAGGTTATTTTGTTTGTGCTTATTTATTATTAAACTTCCACCTGGCCCACTTGCTACTCAGATGCTTATGCTCCTCCAGCTATTACAGCTTTCAGGAAGCAGCAAGAGCAGGCAGTTCCTGCAAGAGCAGGTGACCTGGAGGCAGGCAGGGGTGGCAGTGCAGGGGCCACACAGGATGGACACAGGTGAGCAGCTCTGGAAGTGGTCATTGGGTTCAGCCAAGAGTCCAGAACATCAGGCATGTCTGTAGAGAAGAGGTCAAGCAAAAAAGTCACAAAGTCATGTCTGCACGTTAGGCTCTGTGTCAGAGTCAGGAAGGCACCAGACTGGGCATAGCCACACCTGCACAATTGTTCAGGCAGAGATTAAGGGCAGGAGCAGCTCCCAGGCACAGGGGGCAGGTCATCACTG
Source organism: Egretta garzetta (assembly GCF_000687185.1). Taxonomy (NCBI): domain Eukaryota; kingdom Metazoa; phylum Chordata; class Aves; order Pelecaniformes; family Ardeidae; genus Egretta; species Egretta garzetta. The sequence goes on from NW_009259863.1 coordinate 1,216,829, forward strand.
GGTCTTCTCATGGCCAGAGAGAAACATCTTCAAAGTTGGCTCTGAGGCCGAGCAGCTGAACCCTGGGGACAGTGGGGAATGGGCTCAGGGCCCTGAAAACATCTAATGCTTTCAAGAACTGGATCTAAGACAGTATTAAAACAGATCAGATAAAGTAGGTCAACCATACTTGGCTCTCTTTTCCTAGTGGTACTCACGCCTTGTATTTGGCAGGCTGCTGGGCCTCCCTGTTACCTTTTAACTCAGCCAAGAGCTAAACCCACGCTTGTCTTGCTTTCAGACTAACGTTAGAGTCTCCTTTACACATACAGTTGTCACTAGTGATAAGTTACTTCAGGCTCATGTCATCCTACAAAAGTATTGTTTTCTTCTTTCCATGACAAAATGAAAGTCAGTGTTTCCTCAGAAACCAGGAATAGTCAGGTATGTGAAAGGAATGGATATATGCATGTGCGTGCATGTTTGTGCTTGCAAGTGTGGGCATATGATGGGTATGTGTTGTTTCAATTACTTTATGCTCCCCAGTAAACTCTTACACCTGAGGAACTGAATTTTCGTAATAGTGTAAGCTATGTTGGTACCACTAGGTTATTGTGTTGACATCACAATCTTTATCACATATGAAACTTTTACAAATCATAATTAATGATAGCACTTATTCTTCATTTTGAAATAATTTGGTATATGTGTTTAAGCCTTCTGAAGAGCTCTCTTTTGTTCTTTTTTATTTTCAGGAGAATTAAGAAAACAAAAGTGTTATCTTATAACTGGATTTCTTTACAGGGTTTTCCAGAGCCAGACACAAATTCCATGATGAAAGCATGGGCTCAAGCCCATGGATGTAGAAACACGTGCTGTCTACGCTCAGTCTCTTCTTTTCTTCCGGAATGGGAAGAAAGGTCCACAGTTACCTGAAAAAAATGGCATGTATTTTGTTTGCCTTTCCTTTAGCTACCAGAATTAAGAGCTATACTGCTTTCTTTCTTTGCTTATACCTTGCTTGCTTCTTGGCTCAGATTCCATTGTGCCTTTTAAATGAAAAGACACTTAATGCTTATTTATAATTCAAATAAAAGTAATAAACTCTGGATTTTTTTTTTTTACCCTGTCATGTCTGGATCTTTAAAATAATGAGTGGAATATCTGCATAAAAAGGGATTATAAAGTAGACTGGATGCACAGATAAATATTGTTTCATAATTAGATTCAAGATTTACAGCATACCCAAATAACTGAGGAAGACTATCATAGAGGAAAATCTGAAGGAAATAAACTATTTTCAATACACACGAGAAGACAGAATCAAATTAACAAAGGAAATTGAAACTATCTCTTTAGCTAGAGACAGGATTTGAGAACAGAGAAGTTCAAGCACATAGATTAGAAAACATACCGCGGTTCAGAACTATACCAGTGTTTGTGGAAAGACTGAAGTTGACATAAACCAGAAAAAACAAGAATGATTTTTGAGAGTAGCTCATTCAAGATGATCTTCAGAGACAAATATTGGGGAGAAGCTGAGAAAGGAAGTAATAAACCTGAAGGAGACTGAATCTGTTCTGTGGGTAGTAAAGACAGAAACTGGAGCTCAGGAAAAAATCATGTCTTCATCAGTTGTGTGGATTTTCCCGAGGACTTAGCAATGGCTGTTATTTACAGAGTCTTTGCCTTTGTTAAGAGTTCTCCCAATACATAAGTTCTTAAAATGGCCAATTTAAACAATGTGTGATGTTATTTAATAGGGCCCAAGGCAGTGAAATAAAGTGAATTAATTATTCTGGATCAGATTTTTTCCTACGTTTTTGCACTTAACATCTTATCTACTCTTTTAGCAATTATAGATCATTTCTATTTTAAAAATAGCATGTTCCTATACCATTATGTTAATAGTATTTTTTCTTGAAGTACCTGGGATAACATTTGTGTTTAATCTGTGTTCCTTGTGTAATCTTGTGACCTAAAGTTCTTATAGAAAAAAGCGATCTATAACCATACATTAACTAGACCATTTTAATTTAAAGGAGCAAGATCTACTACATAGGGGAGCATCTGGGCTAAAATAAATGTAGCTTTTGACCGCAGAGGTTCTGAAATATTACAACCCCCAGTAAAAGGTAACTGCACTCTAATTAGCATATTCTATAATTGAAGTGTTGTTATGTATCAGTAGGTAAATGAAGCTTAAAAAGGAATCAAATTAAAAATAAAGGCAAAAAAAAAAGCAATTTGCATTGCTTGGAAGAATAAATCTCTGATGGTAACAGCTTGTATGCTATGGAAGGTCCAAGGAGCCAGGACGAGGAGAACCTGTTGCCTGCTAACCATGCCCAGGGATAGTTAATTTCCCTTAGATGTCTGGCAGAGCTTGAATCTCTAGCGAGTGCAGATATTAAATTACATTTCTACTCTGTGTGGTCCTTTCTTTACTACTGCTGACATTGACTAACACGGTACATTAAGAATTCCCATGGCAGCCTCGGGAAATTTTGGATGTAGGGATGAAATCCACAGCACTATGCTGTCAGGTTCAAAACCTAAAAAAGCCTCTCAAAAGTATTGCTTTTAAGAAGGAGTAATTAAATCTAAAAAAACGGCTAAAAGGGAGCCACTGTTACCTTTTATGTTCTTGTGTACACTACAAGTGTCAATTGTAAGTAAGTAATACAGTACTACAAACATCATCCAAGCAGGAAAAAAAAAGTAATACTGTGCAGCTGTGGAAGACTATTTGATCTCACAAACACAAACTTTAGCAGTCATCCGAGGCACAGAAAAAAAAAGTTTGGGTGTACTTTAGCAGATGCAAGAACAGTTTGTCAGGAGACAGGCAATAGGGTGTTTAGAGAAGTTACCCATTTTCCTAAGAGCTGAAGTAGGTCAAGACAAAAAAAAAAGTTGTCTGCCTCTTTTATGAAGAAATTTCATGCACAGGTACAGTAGTTACTTACAAGGGAAATAAACTGAACTTGTAGCTAGCAGCTATAAGGACACACAAGTGTAAGCAATCCTTCCTTCCTCTAACAGCCCTAAAATTCCCTTTGACACTGATTGGATGTGGCACCTTGCACAGTAAACAATGCTACAATAACTTATGTTGTCTTGAAAAAACAAACCAAATCCCCTATGGTATTTTTAAGGCAACCCTAGGCCCAGCCTGTTCCACAGTAATAACCATTTTGTGGGGCAGCCTTTGCTCATCAATATTTGAAGGCTGCAGCTGAGGAAACAACCTGATCATGACAATGTAGAGAATTTGGAAAGACTGGGTAAAGAGAAGGAGATATTGATTTCTTTCCTGGCTTGCAGAACATTGCAAAAGAACGAAACAGAAAAAAATTATTTTGCAACCAACGGAAGATACATCTTCTGGGTGATTTTGAGATATTTTGGACAATATTAGTTTGCCATTGCTGTGTGGTACTTCAAAACAAAAAGCATATAATTTCTGCTGCTTTACTTGTATTACCTATTAAACTTACACATTTCAGTGCTTACTAAAAGCATCACTTGGTGGTGTGGGGGAAAGTCTTTTTACACATATGTAGGCTTTAGTCTGTGTTACGAGCTTCAGTGATGCATCAACTTCATCTGAGCATAATTTTCTTTGAAGCCAAACCTTAAATCCCTGCTGATAGAATCTGAGAGTTTAGTCCTTGAGACTGAGAGTGGTGAGAAAGGCACAAAGGTGAAAAAAGACATGGCAAAAAATCACAGCATCAAAGATAGAGGGTCTGTCACAAAGGATGAGGGTGAGTAGTTGAGAGAAGCAGTCAAGCATTGAGAATAATCAGAGAACAGCTGGAAAGGCCAAGAGAGATCCTGGAAGTCAGGGAGCATTAGTCTCAGGAAAAAAGATGGGAGTCAAGATTTTCTCAAGTGATTTGTAGCTTTTGGGGAGCTTTATTTTTAAAATATCTCAGAAATTCAGTTTTCCGTCTGGTGCATCTTCTGGTTTTGGTATTTGGGCCTAAGGGTTGTGCCTATCTCTCCTATAGGAACTGTTTCAAAGGCACTTCTGGGTCTGCAGACGAATTATAAGTTTGCTGTGTGGGTATAGAAACACTATTACTGTTATGTCAGGGAATAACACCTCAAGGTTGCTCATCCTGGGCACCTGTGCATGCTTGGTGAATAACTTCCTGTGCCAAGCATACCTTCTGAACTCTCACAAAAAATCACTCATAGCAGTAAACTGCAGAGCACTCAAACAGCAATGATATTACTTTGAGGAAGTATTGGAACAGGCTGCTCAGGGGGGTTGTGGAGTCTCCTTCTTTGGAGATATTCAAAACCTGCCTGGATGATGTCCTGTGCAGCCTGTTCTAGGTGAACCTGCCTTATCAGAGGGGTTGGACTGGATGATCTCCAGAGGTCCCCTTCCAACCCCTGCCATTCTGTGATTCTGTGATTCTGTGATATGTCCACATGTTGCATCCCAGCACTGGCAGACAGCTATGTACACTGCATAACTTCATCTCCATTATCAAACAGTAGATCCAGCTTTTTCATTTTCCAGGCTTTGGACCCAAGAGGAGCAAGCCCAGGGACTTCCCAGGGAGTTTGCTACCCTTCCACAGAGGAAGGCGCTTTCACCAGGACAGCACTAAGAAAGTACGGCTATGACACCCACCCTTTCTGTGATCCTTAATTTAGAAAAACAGTTTACTCCCCCAGCAAAAATTCAATGTTGGAGATTAGCATTGCTGTGCTACTCAAATCCTCCTAGGAAGCAGAGAGGATTCAGCAAAAGATGGCACTAGTTACTTGTGGCATGGCTTTCTACCTCCCCTACCTTGAAAGGACAGAATAACTAAAGCCTTGGGTTTTGATGTTCATCATCCAAAACGAACAAGTTTAGTGAGATGCATTCAGTTTACCTTCTGGAAAATGAAACCAGGAGATAATGATAGAATAAACTCAACTTTACTTACTGACCAGTAAGGAAACTGTTTACAAAGGCTCCTCTAATGCTTTTTTTCATAAATTTTCTGAAAAAAAGTATTTACTGTAAATGAATCATATGTTCCTACAGCTTATCCTGCAACACACCATTTCTAATGTCAATTCCAAACTTTCTGAATATTTTTAATAAATATTTATTCTAGTAGAAATATTTTGTTCCATCATACTCATTTAGTTGCTTACTGTTTTTAATCTATTAAGTGCAGGCTGTGGCAATTTTATATCAGCCCATATGTTTGTACATTTTTTCCTTCTGTTTCATTTCCCATTTTATAAGACTATATGCTCTTTGAACTGTATCTATCTCCTTATGCCTTTCTGCAACAATTACCATGACTGAAAATTCTGAGTTTGGCCTTTGAAAGACTTAAACAATAACTAAAGAATATTTACAAAAAGCTAAGAGGAAAATAAAATCAGTCTTGCAACATGCTTTATAATATGTTAATTGGTGGCAACTGAAGATTAGTCTGCCCCATTTATTTTCTGAACCTTGCTTCTGTAGTAAAATTGTTCTCCCTGTGTCTATTAGAGAAAACAGAATTGCCCTCTATGGTCCCAGCCTTGCAGACAGCTATGTCTTCCACTAACAGTTCCATTAGCTTCATTGAAAGTACCTGAGTGAACTGACTTAGCTGGGTATACAAGTGACTGGGAAATTGAAACTTTCATTGTTATGCATTTTCTGGATGATTTTCTGTCTAGATTTTTCTTCTCTCCAAACCATAAGCCATTATTGGATCATGCAGCTACTTAACAAAATGGTTTACATTGTTCATCCTCCAGTACATCTAATCTGATGTTGATAATGCTCATAATTTATCATATTGTTAAATTTAGTTCTTTGTTGATTGCTGCAGCCACTCTAGAAATGCAAATTACTTAAAAGCTGAGCTTTATTTAAAAACAAATAGGAAATATTTTCTTGTGCTCATGGATACAGAGAAATAAGAAAAATATAAAGATAAGTATCAGAGGACAATTAAAAGTCTTTGAAAGTTGTTATTATTTAGTTTTGTGTTTTAAGCCAATCTTGTTATAATCAAAACTTTGTCCCATTGTTTCTTGAAATGTGAAGGCTGATGAAGGACCTCTACAGGCTTGAGGTGTGGGCCCATGCAAATGTCATGAAGTTCGACAAGGCCAAGTGCAAAGTCCTGCCCCTAGGCCAGGGCAATTCCCAATATCAATACAGACTAGGGGATGAACAGATTGAGAGCAGCCCTGTGGAAAAGAATTTAGGAGTACTGATGGATGAAAAATTGGACATGAGCCAGAAATATGTGCTTGCAGCCAAGAAAACCAATCATATCCTGAGTTGCATCAAAAGAAGCATGGACAGCATGTCAAGGGAGTTGATTCTTCCCCTCTACTCTGCTCTTGTGAGACCCCACCTGAAGAACTGCTTCCAACTGGGGAGTCCCTGGTACAAGAAAGATATGGACGTGTGAGAGTGGGTCCAGAGGAAGGTCACAAAAAATGGTCAGAAGGATGGGACTTTTCTCCTGTGAAGAAAAGCTGAGAAAGTTGTCGTTGTTCAGCCTGGAGAAGAGAAGGCTCCAGGGAGAACTTACTGAGAGCTTTCAATATATAAAGGAAGCTTGGACAAAAAGACCGAGAGACACTTTTTACCAAGGACAAGGGGCAAAGGTTTTAAACTGAAGGATGACATATTCAGATTGGACATAAGGAAGAAATCTTTTATGACAAGGGTGATGAACTACTGGAACGGGTTTCCCAGAGAAGTTGTAGATGTCCCGTAATTCAAAGTGTTCAAGGTCAGGTTGGACAGGGTTTTGAGCAACCTGATCTAGGAAAAGATACCCCTGCCAATGGCAGAGGGGTTGGATCCAATGATCTTCATACCCAAACTGTTCAATGAGTGCATCATATTGCACTGAAATTGTTGTATATAATTTATTATTTTAATTAAGTATTGCTCAGAGCTTCCAGAAAGCTTGCTGTCTAAGAAGTACCACAAATAGTTGTTAAAAAAATAGTTCAAAATAAAATTTCTAAACTATTTTTTGAAACCAAAACAATATACTTAATTATTTACTCTTCTTAAACATATTTAAATTTCTGCATAAGATAACCATTTTCCTTATTTTTCCATTTATTCTGGTTCCATCCTCTATACTGACATAGCATATGACCTCCTTTTGATGGTCTTCCTGAATGCGTCACAGAATCACAGAATGGCATGGGATGGAAGGGGCCTTGGGAGATCATCTAGTCCAACCCTCCTGCTAAAGCAGGTTCTCCTAGAGCCTGTTACACAGGACTTCATCCAGGCAGGCTTTGAATATCTCCAGAGAAGGAGACTCCACAACCCTCTTGGGCATCCTGTATCCTCCACACAAAGATCAGCAGTATAATTCTGTAGAAAGCTGTGGCCTGGAGCACCTAGTACGATCAGGGAGAACAACCTGTTGCAACTGGAGGGGAAGGATGCTGTCCTATTTTCAACTGACTCCTGAAAACACTGTTGGATCTAGATATGTAGAATCTGCAGTTCTTTTGGACCAAGGTAGGACATACTCATCTCACCAAACACAGACATTTCAGGCTCTCATTATGGTTAGTGGAGAGAATCAGCAGAAAAACTCAAAGGAAAATGCATCTTATTCAAAACCAGAGATTAAAGTATTTTATCAAAACTAAATTTTTTGTCTACTAACTGTGGAGTTATTCCAACGTGGCTAATTCTGAAATATGAACTTACAGTTTAAACATTTGCACTCAGGTGAGGGAAATCCCATTCATAATGCCTCCGGAGAAGAAGAGGGAAACACCATTAGGAAAGAAGAGAATTCATAGGAATTTGAGATCTGGAAATGGTAAATTTCTGCCAGACTGTTCCTCCAATATCCAGTTTGGATCTGTGGTTATAGAATAGTTGTGTTCAAAAATTGCTTCTTCTAACTTGCTCAAGTCTTTTTGCCTTGTTCTGTTCACAATTAGGCTGAGCAGGAATAAAACCTTTCTAATTCAGAAAATGTGTTTCTACATATTGTACTGCTGAGAAAGCTGTTTGTCAGAAACCCTGTAAATTAGGAAAATACCATAATTCTTTCTGGTTGTATAGAGAATACTGAAAAAAAAATCAATGGAATGCCATCATCCTGAGATTTACTCCTGGAGAGCTTAATTTATTTCAGTTATTTGTTGTATAAAGCTGACTGTAAATAATACAAATTCAAAAGATGTTGAAAAAATTAGGCATATGGGTGGCAATGGGAATTTGGAGTCTAATCCCAGTGCCGCCTTTGAAAGTCTCAGCTACACAAGCCAGTACAGTCAATTACTGCTGGTTGTTTTGAGAATGCCATTTGGATAACACAATCATGATTTCATAAAATCCATCACACTTCTGCTTCATTGCCAGATCTCCAGTTTTCCAGTTTTCAAAAAAACTTCTTTATGCAATTCGTTATTGTCAGTATAAAATCTACAGATTAGTGGACTGTAAATATGAAATAAAATCAGCAAACTGTAAATATAAAATGAATACAAATATATTGAATTGAATGTCAGAAGAAATAGCCTGGTTTCTATAGTAGTTGTATCATTCCGTTACACAAGAAATTTATTAAAACACAAAACCACTCCCAACCTTCTGTTCTCTTCTTTTTAAAAGAAAATAATGCCAGAATTTTCAATTGTTTTAGTAAAGTGGTGTTGATTCTATGATTATGCCAAACAGTGCAGGTCCAGCTTGCTTTGGAAGATGAAAGGCTTAAATTTCATGTGTCTGAATGGGAGAGGAAAAAAAAATTACACCTACAGCATTCTATTTCTTGCAGTTTTTGCTACTCCCCTGGCTATGTTGGCTTGACTGATTTTCTTGAAAACAGTCAACAGTTTTTTAGAATTATTTCCCAGTGTACCTTTTGCCTCTTTTTGGATCATTATTTTTCAACATCATTTAGGATTTCAGCATTTTAAGAGATTATTAAAAGCAATTACTTTTAAACAACTAAAAAGTTCACACTCTTTTTCTCCCACTCCTTCACAATAATAGCAAATGGTAAAGATCAAAAGGAAATGTATTATGCTTCTGTTTAACAACTGCCCTCTTTCTGCAAAATAATATTGCATTAAACCCTGAAAGCTTTTTCTTCCCCGCCCTCCCCCCCCCGATTAAAAGTGCAAAGAAGATAACAACTTCTGCATATTTGTGCTGTGCCTTTTTCTATCATCAGACAAATTGTTAGCAGTGAGCTAACTGACTGGGTGTCGATGAATCGGACAAGAACTTGCATAAGTGTTCATTTCCACAGCCATTTATAAGGTTCACACATCAATTATATTCAGTGGCGTGTAATACCAGCCAAGCAGCACCAGGCTCTTAACAGGCACATGTTCTGTGTGCACGGTGCACTGAATCATGCCAGAAGTCTCTAACATCTCATTGCCACACACTTTGGATTTCCTGCCCCTTTTCAGTGACCTGTAGCTAAACAAAGTTTTCAAGAACTTAGTCCACACACTACTTTTAATAACTGGCATACCTATTCTCCAAAAAGACATTCTTTAGTCAGAGCATAATGTAGCTCCACATCAGTGTCTAAGTGCAATGCACAGACAGATTCTGTTGATTTTGTGTTAAGTAAATAGTGGGGAGGTACTGAGAGAAAATCACAGAAATTCTCTGTAGAGTTGGGAAAAATTATCACTTAAGTTCAAATAAGGCCAAGAGAATCAAGTAGCATAAGAGCCATTTTGACCAGCTGAACCGGGCCGCTCACTGGTATCAGTACAAGCATATGCTCTCCCTCATTATTCCTTTCATTTAGTAATATTCCTAATCACTACACTACTGGTCTGCAGGCAGTTGTGTCTGAAATACATGGAGATACATTTTACGGTCTAGTAGTGTATATTAAGAAAGGAGAACAACTCTACATTTTATATTGTGTCTCTATTCTATTGGAAACCCATTGTGGTTTGGACTGTTCTAATTAAAATGGACAAACAATGAGAAAATGTTCACTAGGGAATGATTTGCTGGGGTTGAGTGCAAGAGTTAATTTAAACTATCTTTTCTGTATTTAGATTCTTTATTTAATACTTGAGGATACTATGAGCTTGAAATAATAGTTCTTCTTTAATTTAGCTTAAGCTAAATAATACAGATAAGACACTGAATGCTAAAAACACACCTTTTCATTTGTTTGCAGTGTGGACATACTCTCTGGGGCAGGGTAAAATAGCCCAAAAGAAAATTAAGTACTCCCTGTCTGTCAGAGGATGCTATAAACTCTTAAAGTAAGAGGTGTTATTTTGAGAGGATATATGTAAAACAAACAAGTGGAAAAGTCATTGTAGACACTACAATGTTTTGGGATTTTTTTTTTAATAAGGAAACTGCATTGGTTTTTATTCCTCTGGACTCATTCTGTTTGAAAAATAAATTGGATGTTGAAACAAAGGCCTTGAAACAGATTCTAGGATATCACTGTTTCTGTCCTGGGGTGCTGGGGTGCTGGTGTTTCTGTCCTGGTGTTCTGTGCTGGGGTGTTGGGCTATTGCCCAACAGCATGCATATAGTCTTCTAGACTATTTGGGTTATTAATAAAAAAAATATTATTTCTTTCTCATTTACAAACTTTAACTTAGCCTGTGAAATATGCCACAATAAAGAGGCTGATTCTCAAATAAACCCCTGCTTTTGAATGAGTGCCATTTGACTATGATGCCTGTAAAGTGCTATTACAATGTCTAGGCAAGTTTTTTTTGTGACACCCAGTCCGGTGATATGTTCCAGTTTTCCCAAGCTTATTTGAGCTTGCTGTCAGTTAATTTACACAGGTCTTTTGATAACATTCCCTGTTAGACTTCTGATTCTCTTGGTATAAACATATTTTCTCATAGTCACTTTCTATTTGGAAATTAAAAATTAAAATATCTTCAATGTTATTAGTTATTTTCATTATAATATTTTTTCTTTTTTTTTTTAACTTGTGAAACATTTCCCTGGGATTAGGGGTGGAGGTAATTGCATGCATTTATTTTCCAAACTTTAATTCAACATTTAGTGAACAAAGCTCAGATTCCAGGGAGTTCAAATCCCTATATGACTAACATCAGGTAGTATCACAGAGAGTCAAGTACTCTATCTATATTCTTTTCTTCTCTTTAGCTTTTCTTATTGACACTTAATGTCTTAGCGTTATTGCATTGTGCTTACATCTGACTCTAGTTTTCATAAACCTGGCAGATCAAGTTTGTTGCTTTGTATAACTCATGATGAACTACTTGACAAAGAGTATCAGCTTCCATTGGTCTCTTGCACGATTGCCTGTGTGCTTCCTGAAACAACCCCAAGTACATTTAATGTTGGAACATCAAGCTCCTTTTACATTTTCTTAGAGATTTATAAAATCAGGATTTTTTTTGAAGGTTGCAGGGGCAATTAGAATATCTACTTTGATGTTCTCTGTAACAGAGGCCATAGCCCATTTCTTGTAATATCATTTTTTATCACAGCATCTGTAATTACTCTTTCCTTAGAATATTTATCATTATTTAGTTTTATTATGGAGCTTTAAATGAGTAAATATCTTTTAACATAAGTAAAAAAGGCTGACAGACAGAAAAAAAGTAAATGTTCCAAATAGAATTTAATTTCATTTGCTTGGAAATAGTTGTTCTGCAATATTTTTAAACTGTAAGGTTTCATTCTGGGTACTAATTCATGTTAGAACACATATAGTTTGGTCTTGCTTGCCTAACTGTGGACATTTTAACAGGATGTAATTTACTGAAACTGCTTGCTTATCACATTAATTTCTAATGCCATCACAATATTTCTTCTGGAAAGTTTTAACACTTTAGAAAACCACTGACATTCGGTCTGTCTGAGTAAAGTAAGATATTTCTGAGCTCATATCAAAATAAACTGCAAACTGACAGTGGCTTCATCTGTGATATTTTTTCTTTAGGTGTCATAACATGTATTTAGTTACTGATAGGATTATTCCTGCTTTGTTTCTAACATTGTTGAGTCCAATGAACTCTTAATGAACATTTGTTATCATCTACATGCCAAAGGATGCTTCTTTTCTCATACATGCAGCCTGTTTCATACATTTTCTAAGAAATATCCCTGACAATTTTAAGAGGGTAACTTCTGCATTCCAATTCTGAAAAACTTCGCTTGTGAATTTCTATTTGCTTTTCTCCAGTGACTTTGACACGTCAGGGACATATTTTACTTATGAATAAATCAGTGAAAAAAAACCCTCTAGCCTCTTTATTTGAAGAACAACTTTCAGCTTGGTGAGGGCAAGTGTTTTACAGAGCCAGTTGGTATCTGGCCAATAGCCTAAAACTCTTACCATTTTGTTGTAACGATCCTGTTTTCTTTTTTCTTGGACTTAAAACACTGTCAGTGATCTCTGTGATCCTTAAGGTATTTATCTGCTTCATGCCAGTGTGGAGGAGTGTTTCATGCTTCTAAAATTCATCTCAGCTTTCATGACTTGGCTATAAAGTTGTGGTGGGTTGACCCTAGCCGGCAGCTAAGCCCCCACACAGCTGCCCACACACCTATCTGCCAGCAGGATGGGAAGGGAATCAGAAGAGCAAAAATGAGAAAAATCTTGTGGGTTGAGATAAAGACAGTTTAAATAGGGAAAGCAAAAGCTACATGTGTAAGCAAAACAAAAGAATCCATTCACTAGTTGCCATCAGCAGGCAGATGTTTAGCTGTTTCCAGGAAAGCAGGGCTTCATCATATGTAACATCTACGTGGGAAGGCAAGGCCATTACTCCAAACATCACCCCCTTCCTCCTTCTTTCTCCAGCTTTTATTGATGAGCATGACATCACACGGCACAGAATACCCCTTTGGTCAATTTGGGTCAGCTGTCCCAGTGTTTTCCCTTCCTAGACTCTTGCTGACTCCAGCCTACTCGCTTGGGGGGCAGAAAAAGGAAGAAAAGAAAAGATAACCTTAATGGGTTTTTCTTGGGGGAGCACTGTGAGAAGCAGAAAAGTCCTTGATACTGTGCAAACATATGTTCAGCAATAGCCAAAACACTGGCGTTTTAACACCATTTTGGTCACAGATCCAAATCACAGCACCATAAGGGCTTATGCGAAGAAAATTAAAAAATTAATCCCAGATGTAACCAGTACAAAAGTCAAATTCCCTCTTGTTTTTTCTTGGCCTGATTATGAACAACTTTAATCCATACCATTCCACTTTCAGTAAGAAAAATAGAAGGTAGGGACAACTGACAGCTGAGACAGATTTCAGGCAGTTATGGCTTTTAACTTCATCAGCCCAAGATGACCCTAGATGTCAGGTCTCATACTTCTCAGGCAACTTCTCTAAGTACCAGACAAATAGTGGACTCCTCATTCCCTCACAGAGCTTCTCAGAGGCAGATCAACCCCTTCATGGTTTTGGACTTTGTTCTTGTTTTTCTCATTACATCAGGACTGCACATCAGAGATGTGCATTGTTCTGGCAAGATGAAACATTTAGAAAACAGACTTGGGTTTATGTGGGTTTTAGACTGTGGATTCACAAATAGACTCAAGTGTTGCAAGACTGAGCAGTACAAGATTTTAGCACTGTTTCTCAGTGATTCGGGTGTTTGTCCAAGACCTGATTTCTGTGTTTTCCCCAGCCTCTGCCTTTCCAGGCTCGGAAGCCTTGCCTTTTCAAGCCATGAACTCTGCTGTGGTTGGTGGGAGGCTTATGTCCCTTCCCTTGAACCAATATGAAAATACACAGCAGGAGAAATATGCTGCACATTGCAGGACATTACATATCAGGCAAGGCAGAGAAAAGAAAGAACCATTAGACAGTGAAAATTAGCCTGTGTTGAAGTGAACAAACTATTATCAGAGGATATTTCAGACTACAGCAACTAGATTAGATTATGTAAAAATTATATTAATGAGCTCTTATTTTAGCATTTCCAACTTTGCTTCCCCCTGTGTAAAAAAAAAAAAAAAAAGAATGAAGAGGAAGAAAATGAAAAAATGTAACCCCCAAACTTGTCAATATCACTGTAAAACTGAGCCATGAGCCAGGAAACTCTTGAATTAATAAGTCTGATTTGCATCAAAACCAAATGAATTTTGCTAGGAAGAGAAACCAACCTCATGTGCTGGAGTTAGGAGAGGATATTTTTATTGTACCTGCATATTTTTCTTTAAATAATTAGTCCTGAAATACGTTTTTCTGTTAAAGTTCCTAGAGTTCCACTGATTTCAGTGGCTTTTTCACAGACTTAAGGATATTGTCAGACTGATCGATTACTCTACAGATCTAAAAGCACTTTCTCATACTGACATTTTTAACGTATTTTATTATTAAGTAGAAAGGCAGAAAAAGTCTGTGAGAGAGAAGCCATCCTGTTCTGGAGCTTCATTAGCACCAATAAATCCTGTTGCATGTAAATGATCTGAAAAATTCAGAGCAATTAGCCTTTCCTTTTAACTTGAGTGTTTTAGTGCAGATTGGTAGCTAATCAAGCTGGGAAATTGAAATAGAGTGTGTAAAAAAATTGTTTATGAGTAATATTGTAAACAAGCATTGCAGATAGTTCTGTACCTGCTTTAGTGCTATAATAAAATAAGCAGTGAAATCAGCATTGCATCCATTTAGGTGTAATTGTACAAATTGCTAGCTAATCAGAGTGAGAAAATTGAGCCAGGTCTTGGGAGAACAATGCTGTGTGCTATTAAATTGGTGTTTAACTATGTATTTAAGGCAGTTGTAGCTGAATATTTTTTTTAAAAATAAACATAGATTTATTTTCTTATAAAAAGTGTGTCTGATTCTGAGTTGGTTTCATTAGTTTAATCCAGAAGAAATTCCACTGACATTTGTGAAGTTAATTCAAACACAAACTGAAGTAAGCAGCATGAGAATCAGTGCCATTTACTTTATTGTTTTCTGCTGTGTTAAGCCATAGGCATTTCATTAAAAATGCAAAACTGGTCAAATGCATAAAACTCCCACAAATAAACAGCTCGGTTTATCAAGCCAGATGCAGTCAGTAGTTCAATGGATTTTGACATGCTCAACACAGCAGGGACTTAACTGGAGCCATGTAAGCCTGGCTCAAAGGCTTCTGAACTTCTCAAGAAGTTCAAAAAAGCTTGAAAATTAATGAGATAGAGAAGGATTGACTCGATACTTCTTTCCTGTATATTTGGATTTTTTTAAAGTTTTACAAACTCTAGTGCTGTGCATTAATGTGTGAACTATCCAGCCTTGTGGATGCAACCTGATTTTTTTGATTTTTAAGAGGTAAACACTTTGCTCACCCATATTGATCTGGCAAAAACATTTAAATACTGCTGTCATGTACCTGTCCCACAGCAGTACTTGTTAAAGGCTCTGCTGGTCTACTAAAAACATCTCTGTATGTTATATCTATAATATTCACAGAAATAACATAACAAATGTGTAAAAAGAAAAATAATCCTCCTGTAATCATGTATTCACAGCACTGGAAGGAACTTCAGTAGGTCACCTAATCCTATTAATACCCCAGACAACAGCAATTTTCCCTTTGTTATTTCTAACAGATGTTAGTTCAGCTCATAAGAAAAAAAGTAGTGGGAAGCCACAGTCTCATAACCTTTACTTTATTTTCCTAAAGGCAAATTTATACTTTTTAAAAATTCAAACCCACTATTACTTATTCTATCCATGGTGTTCATAGAGTGTTCCTTTCTTTCCAATAGTAGCCTTTTATATTTTTGAAGGCTATCTCAACCCATCCCAGTCTTCCTCTGGCTAAGCAATTCCAATTTTTTCAATGTTTTCTCATAGGTCATGCGTCCTAGACCTCTGGTCATTCTCATTGCTCTCCCCTGTACTGTTTGGACCCAGCACTTCAGCCCTAAGGCCTACCAGCAGCAAGCACAGGGAAGACATTGCTACATGTATCATACAGGCAATGCTGCTTTTTGTATGTCTCGTGATGATATCTTTGATATCTTTTTTTTTTCTTTTTTTGTGGTTTGTTTTGGTTGGGTTTTTTTGGCAGCATTTTGACTCATGTTCTGATCTCATTATACAACAACCCCTACATCCTTTTATACAGAACCATTACCTAAGCAGATGCCTTTGAAACAAGTTTATGCAGATGATTAATCACTTGGCACTTGCTTATGTTTAATTTAATCCAACTGTTTCTTCAAATTCTCAAAATTATTTTAAATTTTATTTCAGTCGAGCAGCGTATAGGTTACCCATGTTGGCTTAACCTTTTTGGAATAATTAATAAGAACACCCTGTACTTAGTCAACAACGTCACTGAAGAAAATATTGAATGATGCCTCACTAAAGACAAGAGGAATTAAACTTGACAGAGAAACAGAACACTATTAAGCCCATAGATTTCATTAGTAATAAGATAGATACACACATACACACACGTATGAACGTAAAAGTCTTTGGGGCCGGATGGGATCCAGACAAGGGTACTGAGGGAGCTGGCAGAAGTGCTCACCAAGCTATTATCCATGATTTATCAGCAGTCTTGGCTAATGAGAAGGTTCCAGTTGACTGGAGGTTGGCACATGTGGCACCCATCTACCAGAAGGGCCAGAAGGAGGATCCAGGGAACTACAGGCCTATCAGTCTGACCTTGCTGCTGGGGAAGGTTATGGAGCAGATCATCTTGAGTGCCATCATGCAGCATGTCCAGCACAACCAGGTGATTAGGACAAGTCAGCATGGGTATATGAAAGGCAGATCCTGCTTGACTACCCTGATCTCCTTCTATGACAAGGTGACCTGCTTAGTGGATGAAGGAAAGGCTGTGCATGTTGTTTACTGGCACTTTAGTAAAGCCTTTGACACCATTTCCCACAGCATTCTCCTGGAGAAATTGGCTGCTCATGACTTGGATAGGCATACTCTTTGCTGGGTAAAAAACTGGCTGGATGGCCAGGCCCAAAGGGTGGTGGTCAATGGAGTTAAATCCAGTTGGTGGCTGGTCACAAGTGGTGTTCCCCAGGGCTCAGTGTTGAGGCCAGTTCTGTTTAATATATTTTTATCAATTATCTGGATAAGGGGATTGAGTGCACTCCCAGTAAGTTTTCAGGCGACACCAAGTTGGGTGGGAGTGTCCATCTACTCAAGGGGAGCAGGGATCTACACACAGATCTGGAGAGGCAGGATTCATGGACTGAGACCACTTTTATGAGGTTCAAAAAGGCTAACTGCCAGGTCCTGTACTTGGGTCACAGCACTACAGGCTTGGGGAAGAGTGGCTGGAAAGCTGTCTGGCAGAAAAGGACCTGGGGGTGTTGGTCAAGAGCTCTCTGAGTATGAGCCAGCAGTGTTCCCAGGAGGCCAAACAGCCCAACAGCATCCTGGCTTGTATCAGAAATAGTGTGGCCAGCAGGAGTAGGGAAGTGATTGTGCCCCTGTACTCATCACTGATGAGGCCGCACCTTGAATACTGTGTTCAGTTTTGGGTCCTTCACTACAGGAAAGACGTTGCGTTGCTGGAACATGTCCTGGGGAGAGCAACAAAGCTGGTGAGGGATCTGGAGCACAAGTCTTATGAGGAGCGGCTGAGGGAGGAGACTGAAGGGAGACTTTATCGCTGTCTACAACTATCTGAAAGGAGGTCAGACGTTGCGTTGCTGGAACATGTTCTGGGGAGAGCAACAAAGCTGGTGAGGGATCTGGAGCACAAGTCTTATGAGGAGCGGCTGAGGGAGGAGACTGAAGGGAGACTTTATCGCTGTCTACAACTATCTGAAAGGAGGTCGTAGCGGGGTGGATGTTGGTCTCTTCTCCCAGGTAACAAGTGATAGGATGAGAGGAAATGGCCTCAAGTTGTACCAGGGGAGGTTTAGATTGGATATTAGGAAAAATTTCTTCACTGAAAGTGTTGTCAAGCTTCCAAGGGAAGTGGTTGAGTCGCATCACTGGAGGTATTTAAAATCATGTAGATATAGCACTTAGGGACATGGTTTAGTGGTGGAATGGCAGTGCTAGGGTAACAGTTGGACTTGATGATCTTAATGGTCTTTTCCAACCTGAACAATTCTATGATTCTATGAAATAAATATATATATGTATGTGTCTTTAATTACATAAGTATGTATGTGTATTTAATGAAGTTATCATCAGGCTTTATTTTATGAAAATTTTATATTCAATACAAAAATAATTAAGAAAGAACACAAATAAAGTTGTGTTTTGTCCGAGTTTCTTTGCTGTCTCCTGGGATATTTAATTATGATTTAGTATGTCTGACCTTAGTTTACTCACTTATCTCTTTATGATCTCTGCACCATCTCCCCTTCCATTTTGTTACTGCCTTAACCTAAATTACTTCACCACAATGGAATAAATTGCAGGAAGAAATGCAGTAACAAAAGTTGTGTAATACGGTGACATCTAAAAGTGTTTAATGGCCGAAAAGTTGTTAATATGAACTAGATATTGATTGGCGATGGTCAGTAATTGTACAGTCTTGAGGTAAGTTGGAGAGAATAAAGGAGAAAAGGAAGGAAGAGAAGGAAGCTCTCAGTAACCAGACACCATCACTAATTCTTCAGTTATGTTGTGGGCACTATCTGAAAGCCAGACTAGAGACATATATACTTGATCAGCTTTGCTTTGTAGTAGCCCATCTGTATAATGCCAGTCTATAGCTTTTTCCCAAGAATTCACTCTTTAAATCAAAACTGAGCCCCTATAATATTTGCTTTGAATACTCAGTAGCACTGCTAACACCATATATACTGGAGCATCTACAGTTTTTTATTGTATTCTTTATTTGTTCTTGCTGTATGTAGGCAATAATGTTTTTATTAAGAAATCAAAGGCTATATTGCACTACTCAAGAAGAAATTGGTTTGCACAAATATGATAATGACATTTCTCTCTTATAACTGAATGGCAAGTTAGTAGAAACAGAATTTGGTCAGTGGGTTCCTGCGAATGAGTTAAAACAAGAGAGAAATAAGAAATTGGGTTGCATGCTTAAAGATTGGAGTATATTATTCACTTCTGAAATACTTAGCATTATAAGTCTGTGATATTTTAAGCAGATGATTGCAATTTACAGTTCTCCCATAGGACTTGTTTTTTAGGACATTATTTTCCTGCCTTTAGTAGAGAAATTATCTTTGTATGGTGACTGAAATAAAGCTCAAACCAAATTAAAACAGGA
>NW_009259863.1:1235984-1263347 GCF_000687185.1 Egretta garzetta
AAAGAGTAAGATACAGGGATAAGGACATAAATGAAAATCTTCTAAAGTAAAAAAAATAGAAGCAGAGTTTCTGTGGAATCAGATACTACAAGCAGAAGGGTTTTAAGGTGAATCCTCCCTTCAAACTACGACACTTCGAAGTGATGAAAATCCAAATATTCATACCATGAATAAAAACTATAACAAATGGGGCTATAAAACAGGAATCGAATCTGTTCTACAAGGAGAATGATTTAATGTAGAATCGTGACAATGGTAACATACAAAAATACATAAGGAAACAATCCCTGCAGGAGGACATACATTTCTTTGTAATATACAAAGCAAAAAGGAAACTGATTCAAACATAGGATTTCATGGCCCACCACATACCTGTACTAATGGATTTTTGGAAATTATTTTGAGCATCAGAAAGGAGCCCCAGAAAGTAAAACTTATTCCACTGTTTTTCTCTCAGCAGTTTCGTACAGAGTTATTACTGCAGTATGAAAATAGAAAGTATGATCTGTCGCAAATATGGCTAAAAGTGAGCTTGAAAGGCCCTCATATCCATTTACCTCCACATCCTATATTATCTGACACTCAGAAGAATACCCTATGAGAAACATAAAATGCCAGTAAATTGAGGTAGTCTTAACTGGGATCGAGCACCAGAGAAAGCTCTAAGTAATCAGATGGAAAACTTTCATGGTATACTCATGTTGGGAGCCTACCCTCCCCCCATTCCCATTCTGAGCCTCTTTATTTCCCCAAAACCAATAAAGGTCACAGAATTTTTCTTCAAGCAGAAACACATGTAGAAATGTAAATCAATTAAAATCACCGAACCTCGATTTTACACAGGATCAACTCATACAAGCAGAGGTTATTTCTGGCTTTTCTCTATAAGAATATATGCAAGCATGCTCCAACTTTTCATTATTTCAACTTATCTTTAGCCAGCAAGTGTGAACTCCATTTGGTATCATTAAAAAAGAAAAAGAAAAGATTTGGAGGAAAAATTTGGCGGCTAAGGCCATATGAGTAGAATGAACATTGAATTAACAACTCAAAATGAGAGATCATCTGGTTGAAATTTACTACCACCAGTAGTAAATGACATTGGTTTTACTAGTAAATTAGAGATTATGTTCCTTAACAATGACAGGGTTAGGTGTAGCCTTCTAGAAGGCTGCTTCTTCTGCTTGTCTGTACCCAGGGAAGGAAAGCTCCAGGAGACTGTAAAGTGTGGTAGAAGTCATGAAGAAGATCTATCCCAGGGTTAGGAGCCTGGAGTTGAAGCAGGTACAATAGCATTTTGTGGAGCAGGGAGTAGAAAGTCAGAGCTCAAAAATCATAGGCAAGATTCCTGAAGGATCAGAAATTATTCTGAAGTTGCCATACCATCTCAAGCAAACTTAAACAGCAATAGTATTATGAAAACCTGGAGAGGTACGGAACACTAAAATACAAGAGAAAAAAAAAACCAACTAAAAAGCACAGCTTATATATAAATGTACTGTGATGATGAAGAGACCCTCAAATAAAATGTCCAAGTTCTATAGACAAATAGTTGAACAGATTAGAGGTCCTGAACTCCGAATTTAAAGATGGATTATTTGTAGGTTCCTTTCTCTCAAGTGTCAAATTAATGCAGCATTTAAAACTTGGAGAGTTAGGAAAGGGCACTATTTATTTACTGTCCTCTCATTTGGATTACAAGGCACTCCAATAGTGTTTCATTGATTAATGGATATTCTTTGAAGAGATATGAAGGGTGTACAGCTGCATATTTTAATGATTTGCCTGTATCTAGCACCACTTGAAAGAAGCATCTAGAACATCTGGAGGAAGTGCTCCAAGAGATCAGAGAATGTATTAAATTTAGGCTGAAATACAGAGGAACAAAAATAAATTAAATCTGTATATTATGCTAAAAGAAGGAATGCTAATGTTTACAAGTCCAGACTATGTTAGACGGTCCACTGCAAGAAGACATTAGTAAATAGGAATGTGTGGGAAATTTATTCTTAACTTTTCTACATTTAATGTGTTTATCAGTCAAACTGAAGGTGATCTGGAGAAATGAATAAGCTAGACCTGCCAGGCAACCATCTGTGAATGCAGGGCTTCAGAGCCCAGATTTGTTGGCTGTGTGCATAGTCCAACTCAAATATTTCAGGAATCAGCATGGGAACAGTTTTTCTAAAAGGAAAGAAGCAACAGATGTAAATGTAAAATTGCTTTTACACGGATAATCTACAGCAGAAAAAACACAGATATAGAATCATAGAGTCGTAAAGTCATAGAACCATAGAATGGTTTGTGTTGAAAGGGACCTTTAAAGGTCATCTACTCCAAACCCTTTGCAATGAGCAGGGACATCTTCAACTTGATTAGGTTTCTCAGAGCTCCATCCAACCTGACCTTGAATGTTTCTAGGGATGGAGCACCTACCACCTCTGTAGGCAACTTGTTCCAGTGTTTCACCACCCTCATCATAAAAAATTTCTTCCTTATATCTAGTCTGAATTTACTCTTTTTTAGTTTAAAACCATTGCCCTATCATAACAGGCCCTGCTAAAAAGTTTGTCTCCATCTTTCTTATAAATCCCCTTTAAATATTGAAAGGCTGTAATGAGGTTTCCCAGGAGCCTTCTCTTCTCCAGGCTGAACAAGCCCAACTCTCTCAGTCTGTCCTCATAGAAGAGGTGTTCAGCTCTCTGAACACTTTAATGGTCCTCCACTGGACCCGCTCCAACAGGTCCATGTCTTTCCTGTGCTGAGGACCCCAGACCTGGACACAATACTCCAGGTGAGGTCTCACCAGAGCAGAGTAGAGCAGCAGAATCACCTCCCTCGACCTGCTGGCTGTGCTTCTCTTGATGCAGCCCAGGATACGGTTGGCCTTCTGAGCTGCAAACGCACATTGTTGGCTCATGTCCAGCTTTTCATCCATCAGTGCCTCCAAGTCTTTCTCCACAGGGCTGCTCTCAAGCCCTTTATCCCCCAGCCTGTATTGATACCAGGCATTACCCTGACCCAGGTGCAGAACCTTGGACTTGGCCTTGTTGAACCTCATGAGTATCACATGGGCTTGTCCAGGTCCCTCTGAATGGCATCCCATACCTCAGGCATGTCAACCACACTACTGATCTCACCATCTATGTCGTTGATGAATATATTAAATAGTACTGGTCCCAACACAGACCCTTGAGGGACAACAGTTGTCACTGATCTCCTTCTGGACATCGAGCTGTTGACCACTACCCTCCGGATGCAACCCTCCAGCCAATTCCTTATCCACTGAAAAGTCCATCCATCAAATCCATATTTCTCCAATTTCGAGAGAAGGATGTTGTGGGGGACCATGTTAAAGGCCTTACAGAAGTCCAGATAGGTAACTGTATCTCACGTAAAAGGCTAATAGCGAGTTCTAGGTCAAGTTTGTATGTAGACCATTTGGTTTTGTTTGAAGATTTCAGAGTGTAAAAGATGAACTTTCTGGGATAGCTGGGCACCATGGCATTCAGCATTTAAGATAATCCAGAAAACAAAAGTAAGGATAGAGTCCCATCATTAGCTCTAAAGGAGAAGAACAAATTAACTAGCAATGCATTGTTGGAGAGAAGAACAGATGTCCTAAACAGCTGCTTTTAATTAGAAAGTGGAAGTCAACCCAATGCATTCTTGGAGACCAATATGCTGCACTGGGACAGGTAGGATTCTTAATAGAGACACACAAAAAACATGCTTCAGAGAAGGCAAGAGGAGAGGGTATTTGATAGATGCAGAAGTGTGGCCTGCTTCCTAACAGGGTTGGATATGCAAAAGATTTTGTGAGTCTAAAAGATGGGAGAGACCCAGATGGTAGTGAACTAGACTCAATCTACTCCTTTCTGAAGAGCTTTTTTTAGTCTCTTCTGGTTTCCTGTCTCTCCTTCTTTTACAAGCAGTAATGGCTAGCTCATCCTAGGCCACTTGACATGCCAGGCAGCTTGTGACCTAAGTCTGAGACTCCTTTCTGTCTAAACTCTTGACTACTTACTAGCAATCAACCTCAGCCTCCCTTAACAATGACAAAGTGCAAGAGCAATGGAATATGACCAACAAAGTCAACGAAAAAAAATACCTTCTTGTTTAGTACTCATTTGCACTTGGTCTTGCCCCAGCTATTGGAAAGGATAATTGAATTGTTTAATTTGCAGCTGGATTGTTTTAGCAGGTTTTTTCCCCTGCTCTCATTATTGAGTGATACTTAACTCATGTAAGAGTAATTTAAACTGAAAGTCTGCCTTTGCTTTGCATAAAACTGAGCCCAGTTGCTTTATAATGAGTAAATAAACAATACAGTGCTTTAATCATTGTTGTTTTACACCTGAAAACTGCTATGTAAACTACATAACTGTTTCTATGCTCTGTTACATATGTCATTTTCATTTTCTACAGTAAGTGTTTAGTTAGATTGGCATCTGAGAAACTAACTGAAATCCATTTACTTTCATCAGGCATGAACTAAACATTGACACTAGATCTCTGTGAATACTAAGAAGACTGCCTGGTTAAGATGAGCCATAACAAAACCAGAAGAAAAGGATTCTGATACAATCCTGATGACAAAGAAATAGGTTTAATGCCAGTGAAATACATAAGTGGAAGGATTACCTTTGCTGAATGTTATCATTCTTCCTCTTAAAGTTCTAACATCTCTGCTAGACTGCCGCTCTAAATCAAGATATTTTTATATACATGATTAAACAAAATGTTGAGTCCTGGTAAAATAGTGAATGATATCTGTATTAGCACTCATTAGGAGGCGATAATGATGGACTGTGCATTGATCAGCGAAGGAAAACATGCAATACATCATTCTTTGATTAATGGGAAGACTGCTTGTAGCATGTTCCTTCTGCAGCTGTTCTTGTCTTTACTGGGATCATGCGTCTTGTTTAATGATATAAATCATAAAATGAGTACCCCCTATGTCTATATTTAGCATTGTAATGTCAATCTACCAGGTTGGCCAGGCAAAATGATGAAATAAGGTGGCTGAGTTCCCGGTATAGTGGATGGAGACAATTAGATACCTCTAAGAGATTAATTGTCCTTCTTGATATGTGAGTTCCTCAGGGGAGCCAAGACCACTAAGAGCAGAGTGTGATTGAACTTCAGAGAAAATGAACTCCAGAGCCTGAACTCTAGACTTAAAAACTGCCAGAAGATAACTTCTATCTATTAGGAAGCCATCCCATGGGACAGGTCTCCTGAGGACAAATCCTTAATTAGATGAACCTATGTTGTTTGTGTAAAACCAAGAAAAATTAAACATTGTGTACAGTAATTCAGTGATGAGGCAATACAGAGGATGTGGATGAGTACACCATAGAAGAGACTGTGTGTAAAAATGCTCTCAAACTGGGGTATGAAAGCCAGGTTGTTGTATTCTGGGAAAGTAGAAATCAGATGAGAGAGAAAGAGAGTCTACAAGTAAGCAAGAGGAAACAATTCAGTGGTCTGGGCTCCACTACATACTTTGTGCCTGGGTGATCTGATGAGAGAATTTAAATTAACCTGCACAGGGAATTTCTGTTGCCTTCGGGGTTACATAGCTGCAGTACTGTGGGGTTTCTAGTACTTTGTAATTAGGTAAATTTAAATGCCTATTTTTAGAACCCTAAATAGATGTTTTGGATTTTGTCCTAAGCAGCTGCACACTGTTAAGCCATTTCACAGAGTTTTAAATATATGAGGCTGAGAAAATGCTTGGATACAACCAGTGAATACTTGAAATTTAAGCGATATAACTGTTATGCAGTATATGTAGCTCAAAAACCAAGAATACCAGCTCATTACTCTCTTATTCAATAGCTATTGACAATTTCAGTCACAAAAGAATATGTATAGTACAGACTTTGGTTATGGCACTGAAACATAACAGGGGAGTCAGGAATGTACCTTGAAGCCAATTAATGGGTATAAGGATGACTGTGGTAGCTTCCCTGCCTAATAGGGAGTAACAGAAAAGGCAGGATGCAGTTGTAGCTGCTTAATAAAGGTGTAGCAGGACCTAGAAGAGAGCGTTGGCTTTTGGACTGAGACTTGATTTTTGCAGGATTTTCTAGAGACACATTAAATTAGATCAGCTTTATTTCCGAAGCTGGCCTAGTCAACACTGAGAATATGCCATCAATATGTGCAAGGGATCCCCTGCTGGTAAACACAGTCTGAGAAGCTGCCGCTTTTCCTAAGGGAGCTTATCTATCTATAAATTTAACAAAACTGCTTGGCTGTATGTAGTATTTAGTCCCTGTTGCTACAGTTATACTAGTTAATAAAACAGTTGTAGCTAAAGCTGAGGCATATTGCACCTATAAATGTAGAAGCACACAAGCAAACTTTAATAGTAGCTTGTTTTGAACCCAAACAAGAACACACTAATATAGAATAACTGTGCAAACATTTTTTTACCCAATAGCCTGGTAAAAATAGTACTGTCATTGCTAGCAATGGGCCTCATGCAAACTGCATGAAGTTCCAGTCCTGGCCTGTTAGGCTTGTTATCAACTTGTTATGAGAAATTGTGAGGTGAACTCAGCTTGGTGCCAGGTGTCTCTTGCACAGTTTAAGCGTGGGTTAACAGCAAAGACCTTGAAAATATGAAGACTGGTTGAGAACATTGTCCCCAGAGCTATTAACAACACACCAATGGGAAGTTACTGCTCATTGAAAAAATGCAACACAGAGAGCTGGGAAAAGACTTCTTTTGCTTTAGGAAAAACAGCAGCAGATGAGCAAGGAAAGAAACAGATGAGCAGTGGGATAAGTCACCTGCCACAGTCTGGAAGAGTAACTTTTTCACCAGGATCAGGCAGTGTGTAGCCTGCGGTGGAGGCTGAGGACTGGGAATTGACTAACCTTATAAAAGATCCCAGATTTGGTGGCTGGGGAGAAGACATCCACTTCAGATCAATCTTCACTGTGGAGAGTAAGATCATCCAGGACTGTAGTTGTCAGTGCTGATTAGGTGACATCAGGTCCTTGGTGTTGCATTTTGGCTGTAATTTTTAAGGTCTGCCTTCTTTGAATACCTAGTGACAATGATAATGACTGATAATAAGAACTATCCATTAGTAGGAAGGGTGTTTCTAATGAGTGCTAGTCCAGGAAAGCTTAAAATTGGCCTAATTTATCAGTCTTCTAAAAACTCCCATCTCTTTTTCTTTAATTGATACTTCTGTGTATATTCAGCTGTCAAATGGTCCCTGGTACTGTTTTGTTGTATTAATTCCCACTTTTCTAGACAATGCCCATGAGCAGTCTAGTGATACCATGTGTGAGGGTTTGTTCTCAATAGGCAGTTTGGACCTACAGTCTCTGTATGGGGAAACCACAGAGATCCCTATGGGGAGAGGGAAAGCATTTGGCCTTAGCATCAGAAGGTATTTCCAGGCTGGAAAAAGCATTTCACAGAAAAGAACGTCTCAGTTCAGACATAATCTAAGAGTTCTTCCTTTTAATAAAGGGAATTCAATTGCTTGTTCCATTCTTTCTGTAGTTATTTATGTACCTGACTAGTGCTGGGACTAAAATTGCTCAAAATTTTTGTTAGTATGTAATAGTACTCTTAGGTCAAAGAACTAACCTGAAGTAAGACATGAAATAAAAGACCTGCAGAGATGTGGCCATGAACCTGTAGAAATATGTGCATCTACCAAGTTTTCTGGGAGTAAAGTATGAGCTAAAACTGCTTTCATGTCCGTTGTCTTCTGTAAAGTGTCCTGTGTGTCTATTTTTATGCAGGGAGTCCATGTATGTAGCTTCTTTGGAGACATATGAAGACTGGATGGGGAACTTTAGGAATCTGATACAACTGGAAGCTAAACACTTCTAGGAGATGGAATGGAGAATTAATTCTGAACATACTTATTTCTAGTTCTGCTAGAAAAGTAGTCTAGTATATAAACCAGCTTAAAATACTGATAGTATTTCAAGTCTATTTTATGAGGTATTGCAATTATGGCAAAGACTATAGAATTTAAGTTAAAAGTACAAAACTCAAGTTTATGTGTTAAAATTGCTGTCTAGCTGTGTATCAGATTGGTACCTCTTACACATCCAGTTAACTTGGATCATTAATTCCCTGGTGAGTGAGAAACTCCCCCAGCCATTCTTCTGCAGAGACAACACACTGAACATGAGACAAGGTGATTGACTGGGATCCCACATCCTTCACAACAAAGTATTTGAGTAATTGTTGCAGAAGGTTTCAAGGTAGTTTCAAGAAGGTTTTCAAGAATATTCCCCCCAGGCATCTCTGGCTGTATTAATTTCATCTGCTCAAATATGTTGATCAAAATCACAAGTGGAGAGTCTGGCCTTTCCAGACATTCCCTTGGGTGTTTCCTGCGGTAGAACTAACCAAATTGTATAAAGATAAGGTGCTTGTAAATGGTCAATAGAGGCCATAGCAGCAGATGCAGAAATAGTCATGTAGGCCAGCCTTTTGTACGTAGGGAAGACAGTCAAGAGAGGTTTTATGTGTAGTTAAGATAGCCAACAGCTGGAGTGGTCATGTAGGACCATGGGCCAGCTGGAATTTACAAACGGAGCAGAACAGGAATTTGAGGAGACTTATGCGATCCAGCTGAAGACACCATTGGAAGGATACATGCAACAGAGATTCCTGTTTCCATCTGTAGAGCAACTGAGTATC
This sequence comes from Egretta garzetta, assembly GCF_000687185.1. Classification (NCBI taxonomy): domain Eukaryota; kingdom Metazoa; phylum Chordata; class Aves; order Pelecaniformes; family Ardeidae; genus Egretta; species Egretta garzetta. The sequence goes on from NW_009259863.1 coordinate 1,244,677, forward strand.
TTGTCTGAGTCTCATTCTCCATGCAAAAGTTCCCTAGTGCCAAGATCACAAAAAATATTTTTTCTAACAAACACTCTGTCTGTGTGTGTCTGTGCGGCACAGTCCAGATCATCTGAAGGCTAATTTCCACATAAAATCTGCCACACAAATAGCTAAATGTTTTTAGCAAAAAATGAGCCAAGCCTTCCAGCTGCAAAAGAGCAATTATGGCTGGCTGAGTCTATTCCGCATCAAGGTCACTTGGACTATAGCAGTTAGTTGTGTTATTCTGCAGGTATAGCCTGGGGAGAGCTGCAAAAGGCTAAAGTGTTCATTGCAGAGAGTTTTTTGGCCCTGTGGGTATTTTCACCTTAGTTGCCAGACAATTAACAATGTGATACAGAGTTAGAGACCAATTATTTTTTAAAAAAGAGCATTGTATCTGAAGATTTGATTAGCTCACCTGGGTAACTGTACATTGTCTCCTTCTGACTGAAAACTGCCTGTAACTGCCCTGTCTCCGCAAGTTGGAGGTATTCCCCTAAGCAAACTTGGGCTCAAAATACTTTTAATCAATTTATTGCATCAATAAGTGTTTTGAGGTTTCTTGTGTTATTAAAGACACTAAGTTCACCCAAATAAAACTCAGTCTTCCCTTGTAATCTACAATACAAAATATTGTTGGTTATTGCTCCACAATACAAGATATCCATCCAGTAAAACAGTGCCATCCTGTACTATATTGTATAGTTAGGAGTACAGACAGTCCAGGGAGTATTCTCATATGCTCCAGTGGCACTTTCAATATAGAGGTTAGCTCACTTTGTTGGGAAAAGTGTATTACTTTTGTCTAGGATCTTAGACAGTTGAAATATTTTTCTTTATTGTGTCTCTAATTAATGCCATAAAGTATAATGAAGACATGTCAGAAGAAGAAGATACTTCTAGGGAGAATAGGATTGTCCAGTTGTACTTAAAATATTTCTTCATCTCTGATGAAAAGTCAACATTATACTTTATGGTTGTAATAAAAAATGCTGCATGTAATGATGCATTTCTAGAATTAATCAGCAAATACATGAACTTTCCAATTATCCCAGGTATCTAAGGGATTTGCAGTGTTCCCTGACTCCATCTTCTCAATCACAGTTATGACTCAGCTGATGGGATGAAGGACCTTGATAAATCAGGTCTCCATTGAGAGACTCACAAGCATAGTTACATGCGATTTCTTTCCTAACTGTAATGGATATAATAATTTTTACAGCAGTCAAAACTTGAAGTAGTTTTTATGAAGCAGCTTTATATATAGATTTAGGTGCTTAAGTCCCCCCCTTAATTTCAGTAAGATTACTAAGAGGATCCGTTGGTGGTCCGGACAGATCTAAAGGTGGTTCTTATTAAGTAGGAGTCCATTGAAATGACACTTTTCCGTTGGTGGTCCGGACAGATCTAAAGGTCTTATTAAGTAGGAGTCCATTGAAATGACACTTTCCTTGTTATCAGAGGAAATCAGGGACCTTTTTGAGGGCACTACTGGGTGCTGGTGCCCATGCGCTGGCAGTGGGGGCTGCAGGGCTGTCTCTGTGAGGAGAGGCTGGGGCTGCCCTGGGCCGGACACAGCCGGTTCCAGCCGGCTCCAACCCACCCCATCCCAGGGCATGGCTGAGCCTGCAGCCATGGTGGTGGTGCCTCGAGGAAAATGTATTTAAGAAAGGGTAAAAATACTGTGCTGGAGTTGTGAGAGAGAAGAGTGAGCATATGTGAGAGGAATAACTCTGCAGACACCAAGGCCAGAGAAGGAAGGGCAGGAGGTGGTCCAGAGCAGAGATTCCCCTGCAGCCCATGGAGAGATCACGATGGGCCAATATCCACACTGTGGCCCATGGAGGATCCCATGCTGGAGCAAGTGGTTATCTCCTGAAGGAACTGTGGCCCATGCAGAGCCCATGCCTGAGCTGGGGAAAAGTGTGAGAGGGAAGGAGCGGCAGAGAGGAGCTGCTATGGTCTGACCACAACCCCCATTCCGCATCCCCCTGCGTGGCTCAGGGGTGGGGAGGACTTGTGAAGTGAGTGAAGCTGAGGTTGGGAGGAAGGAAGGTGGGGTTAAGGTGTTTTAATTTTTTTCTCTGCTTCTCATTAGCATAAGCAGAATAAGTATCCCTTCCTTTGCAACAAAAACAGAATAATCCTAATGCTGATGTAGAAGTTCACAATAACTAAGTAATTTTATTATTTATTTTAAATTTAGACATTTGCATTCTACTTGAAAATGAATATTTCAATTCAAATTCATAGCCTTGTCCTTTGTTTGACATGAGCTGCATTTCTCACAACCATTTTAAAATCTCAAGAGGTCATGGAGCTGGTAGCCATTTCACAACTGTTTAAAGGCCTTTTACTCTCTTCTGGTAACTTGTTACTTTTCAGTTTTTGGAATAAGCTTTGAGATTCCTGTTTCGATTTGAACGCCATTTTATATCACCAAAAACGGCCAATACACCTCTTTTGGAATAAAAATTACACTGCTTTTGGAATAAAAACCATGCCTGGCTCTTTTCTAAAGAAATCTCCAAGGGCTAGCCTTTGTGCATATCATATTCTATGTAATATTTTGGATATTTTTATTGTGTCAGGACCCCTTACTTCTAAGTTCTGTGCCAATCTCAAAGCCAGTCAGGAACGTAGGTTCAACTGGAGCACTCATGCTTTCTTTCCTGGAGAAACCACAAAAGCTTTCCACCCCCAAATACAGACTGTATGCTCTGCCTGTGTCCTGATTCCACACAAGAAGAGATTTGAAAGCATCTGCAGAGTGTCACTGAGCAAAGCGCTGTTCTCTGCTACCATGGTATGTGCAGCAAAAAATCTATTAAAGCAAGAGGAGTTAAAACCTCAATTTATGCTGGGGAAAAAGAAAATGTAGCCTAATAATTGTCTATGAATAAAGATATATAATAATCAGCATAAACTAAACAGGGCTCACCATGGGAAATAAATGTAGTTTCTTATTTCTTGTAAACAGTAGGATAATACAGAATGAAAATTCAGTCCTTATATATCCATTATGACATTTTAATATAGGTCTTCATAATGAGCTCAGTGATTAAATATATCTAAGATAAATACAATAACTAGATTTGGAACTGAGCTAGTAGATGCACCATTAATTCTCAGTCCTCATACTGTGAATTTTGTCAGATTTCACAAAAAAAAAAAAAAAAAAAAAAAAAGGTTGAGAGAGAGTCTGTGTGCCATTAGGAGAGCTAAAGAAATTATTCCAGTCTGCAGCTAGGTGATTACATTCTTTTTCTTTAGTTAGTACCTTGCAAAAGGTATCACATTCTGAATGAAATTAGAATTGGAGTATAGATACGAAACTGGGGTATAAATACTAAATATTTGACAGAGCATTTTAGAGTTAAGGGGTTTAGAGTTGGCAAGACAAATGGAATGTATTAGGAACTGCTTTCTTTCATAGCAGAGATGAAATACATCCAGGTTCTGTGTACACTGTGCAAAGAAATAATAGTTATATTGTTGTGCAAAAACTGGAAGCATCAAGAAAATTATATGAAACAGAAATCCCATAAACCCTCTCCTCTGGGTTTTTTTTATTTATTTATTTATTTTCAGTGAGAAATTTGGGATTTTCTAGCATTTCAAGTCTGTTATTCACTTTCATTAGTTAAACTGCTACAAAAGTAAACAAGGCTGGCAAATATTTTCCTAAAGAAATGTTGGAACAAGTTTATCTTTGTAACATTGTTGATCAGCTATAAAGACACATTTCAGGCAACTGTACAGAATTATTTCAAGTTCTAAAACAACTATACGTATAATGAAATGTATTAGTAGAGGAGCTTGTCCAGTCATTTCATACAACTTCTGCGTCATTCAAGTGTCTGAATGTAGACATACAATGCTGTTTTAGGTACCCTACGGCAGCTCAAGTTACTTCCAGCAGCCACGCTAAAAAGGTATGGATCATTCACAGGTCCAATATCATATCCGTCAGCCCCATATGGATACTTTGGATACTTAGGGGTTCCCTTATAGCTCTAGGCACCTGTGTTTTACAAATAAATTCTGTCCCTTCTGCATGAGTCATTGTCCTGTAGCTTGTATATTGGCACAATAGAGTTCAGGGCATTTTGGCATTCTCAGTACAGCTGTGGGGTTGCAAGAGTATAGTTGTCTTAGATAAAATTATCTTTCTGCGCACTAGTTTTTGAATAACTTTTCATATTTTCCATTAAATTAATCAGTATATGTGATGTACAATGGTAAATCAGTGAGGACCTGTTTGCTCTACTTGGTTTATGTGCTCATTCAATAGCAGCAGTAGAAAGTATTTAGCTGTGTATATTCCTGAGCAATACTTTGGGATTATATAGCAAAGAAGTTAGATAAATGGTGTGATTCCTATTCAGATCTAGAGAATCAAAAAGACAATCAGGAGAAAATAACAATTCTGAAGTTTTCCTCCTTTTACCTGATCCATTTAATGCAACCTTGCAACAGGTGGCATTAAGCACAGTATAAACCCATACAAAATTATTTTGTTGTTTGCTCTGATAGTATTTAGTGTCTGGATGGTTGGTGGAAATCCAGAATTCTGTTTATCTGAACAATGTAATGATGAAAAGTGTTTCAGAAGGGATTTAAAGTGTTTTAATTTAGTGGAGATGAGAGAGATGGGGGTGACAATTGATCACACATCAGTGAAAGACCCAATGATGCTGTCCTGATATGTGTGCTAACATGTGCTCTCTCATTTCTGATGGAAATGCACAACATGGCAAACTGAAAAAGTTATATCCTTCTGGCTGCAGTTAACCATTCTCCATAAAGATCAAACGAGGAAAACATTTTCTGCAGTTATTTTGGCAATAGGTAAGAATTCACCTTGACTGTTATCATCACATGTGAGTTTGTACAATCAGGAATCTATAGTTTTTTAGAAAAGTATAGTTTTTTAGAGAAGTATAATTACATTTTGAAATTGTTACCTACGTACCTGTGTGAAAATGGCTTTGCATGACTCTTCACATGATTCACATGTAAGTTCATACACAGCTATTGCACTGGGAATAGAGAAATTTTTCCAAAGTTACTAATAAAGATCTAATAAAGTTGGAAAGCAGTCCAGGTCATGTTATAATTCTCATACTGGTTAGATATACCAGATGGGATTTCACTATATGTTTATGAGAAAAAACTACCTATTTTCACTTCAGTTGCTGACACAGCATACAACACAGTTCTGTTGTATCCCTATATGATCTCATTGTGACACTTTGGAAACATTGCACTATATTTAAGGACTTTGTAAAATTATATTGCAATGCAATCATCATTTATATCTTCATTTTAGAGATCTTTCTTGTAATATTAACAAGACCAAAACAAGCTGTAAAAAATGGAAATTTAATCTTAATATCTCTTTCTGAAGGGTAATTAGAGAAGAATTCAAACCACAAACTGAGATTCAGAGGCAAATTTTCAGCTAATTAATTCATGCAGAGGCTACTTGAAATTTGAGGTTCCAAATTAGAGAGATGGAGAATAATTTGGTGTTACAGAATGGGAGACTAAAAAATCTGCATTGGTTTAAGTTTAGATTTGTGCTGTGGTGTGGAATAACCAGATCTACTTATCAATTACCTTCTCAAGACATGTCTGAGGAATATCCCAGAAGAGCACAATTTTAAAATCCAAGGCAATGAGAAACTAATGCAAATTTTATGACAGCTAACTATGCAAAAACATTGCTTACATATTGTGCAGTACACTATTGCAGTATTATAGTATACTGTTGTATGCCCTATCCAGTATTTTGATGACAAAACTCTTTAATCATTCACTCATGGCATTAGCTTCTATAAGGGGATGTTCTCTTAATACTAGTGAGTGCACTAATACTGCACATAGGCCATAAAAGAATGGTGCTCTGCATAAAGTGATGCAGAGCAAATCGGGACTTTGTTGAAAGATGTTGGACAAACAAAAATATCAAGGTAAGATTTCAGTGGCACTGTTGCATTAAAAGTAAATGCAGAACTTGGACTGAATGTTCTTAATTTATAGTAGGTCTGCATCCATAAAAAGACTTTCAAGGTCTGGTGAATTTACTTTTATAGCAACAGATTTTCTTGATGCCACTGCTGATATAAAACTCTCTTAGAGTTAGAAATCTGGTCAAGGAAGGATCAGAGAATGGCTGTCCTTTGATAAGTCTGTTCTGTACTATTCCTATGGTTTTACTACTGCTGTTGTAGGAGAAAGATCATGAGGCTGTTTTGCACTGCTCTGAAGCCTGTGATGTACATTTGCACGTGTGTGTTGTGTCTGTCCAGATGGGCCATGAAGGATTATTAATGATTCCCACAGAATTGCTCCAGTATCCCTTACACAAGACTACTATCTATCTGTTCTGGCCAGTACAATTGTTATTTTGAGTTTTATAGATGGATTACCGGTAATCTAAAGGTAGATAACTATTATTTAGACTGATAAACAATCAACATTTTATTATTTTGTATAGTTTACTGAAGTACTTATGAAAGCCTTTGCATGATGAAATATAAAGGTACAATTTCAGTTGGTTTTTTTGTTTGTTTTTGAAAAGCATAATTGCGTGCAGACCCTCTGCAGTCTGTTACTGAGGTTTATTAAACAGGGATAAAAGGCATTGCATACTTTAGGGAGTAGGAACCCAAATACTGCCTTGAGAAGGAACCTGAAAGGAATTAGTAAGGGAAATATGCGATCCCTGGAAAAGATTACAGTAATTCTGCCTAACCAGGAAACCAGCAAAGGTAAGGGGGAACCAGGTAAATTTCAGAGGTGCCAGGTTCTGTCAAGTTCTATAGCTAACTATCAACTTCTTGAGCAGTTCTCTGTATCAACTATTTTGATATCTGCCTGCACTTACATGCTTCTTTTCCAAAGGTGATGTTCCACAATAAATTTTAAATATTAAAATATACTAAACAATGATGCTTCATTTAAAGGTGATCCTATCTTAAGAAAAACCCTTTAAAAAGTATAAATTCCCCAGAGTGTTTTCACAAGATCTATTACATAGTTTTGGTCCTTTTCCCACATTTTAATAGGTTTTGCTTAGAGCCATGTAATAATTCTGCCCAGAAAAAATTATCCAGTGCATAATACCTAAATGTTTTCACTATTGCTACTATCCTCTTTGCTGTGTTAGAGGGAAGGAAAAATAAAAAATAGTAATAAAAAAAGCTTCCAAATTCATTTGCAGATGCACTTATCCTATTGATTCTATATCTCTTAATAAACAGTATGTTCATGAAGACAATCTGTTTATATTCATTTATGATCTGTAGTAGCACTGTTTTTTTCTTTTTTTTTTTGAGTCATCTCCTCATATTACCTGTAAGGTTTATGGGTCTAGAAAGGATGAGAATAGCTTTAAAAGTACCATATGTGGGCTGAAAAGCCTTTTTAGGAGCCCATAGGGGTCTCTGTGGGACAATCCATATGGCTGAGAGTTCTGTGGTGCAGCAGGCATAAAACAGCATTGCTGCCTTTGAAACAGACACAGCTATTGAGATGAAATGACAGAGATGGAAATACTGCTGGAGAAAACAGTGGGAAATAATGTGGCTAGAGGCAGAATTAACTATAACTGTACAATACTGTCTTTGCAAAGGGTTGGTTTTGGATTTTTCCCCTCTAGCTTTATTTCACTTTGGTTCCTTTTGTATTTTAGAATATTGGAATACATAAACACTATCTTAAAAATACTTTCTTAATTTCAAGAAGACAAATAATGTATGATTATTCACGTGTTTTAGAATACAATGTAAATTCTCAGGGACAAAGCTTCCGTTCTCGGCCTTTTCTACGATAGGTAGAATATCAGTGAAAATAAGATTAAGTTTTCGCACAGGAAATTTTCTTGAAATTGAATTTAAATTATTTCCATGTTTCAAAAATAAAACATCATGGATTTGTCATAATCTTATTGTCCAGCAGTCTGTTCTACAGTTCTGTTCTGTTCTACATCGGTGAGATTTCAATCCGAGTCTGAGTACCGACTCTACAGCATTGCGCTAAGACCGGGGGGTTCACCAACAGCTCTTTAGTCATGACTGCAGTCTATTTTAAATTTAATTTCTCACAGATTTCACAGGGGAATTTGTATGCATGTAATGTAAAAGGAACCCAAGCAATATTATGGACAATGAAAATGTAAGCTTCTCCTTCCTGAAATTCTCCACAGAGAAGCTGCAGCAACTGCCTCTGGGTGTTCTTGGTTCTGTTTCACTACTTTGCCATCTGGGGAAACATAAGAGAATCAATACATCAGATTCTGGAGGTTATGCTTTAGAGGTTATTTCTTTTTAACAGATGAATTGTTTTCTTCCTTTTCCTCATAAATATAAGCAGGGGAGAGATATTGTAACTAGTGACAACTGAGGTAACTAAATACTGCAGCTTTCCTTAGATACAGATAAAAAGGTTATAAACCTTGCTTGACAGTGTCCAGTCACAGCATGAAGGACAAATTTTTCATGGACTTTGCATTAGTGTGATGTATGGTTCTCTACGCCCCCTCCCCCAATAAATTACTTCTATCCAGAATAAATGTAAATATAAGAACAAGCAGTAACATTACTCAATAATTTAATTCTCCTTCACCATGTCCTTGAAACTTCTCACAAAGCATTACAATCTTTCAGAGTGACTGAATGCATAAAGTATCAAAGTAATGAGAGATCCCGATAGTTTCACAAAATTAGACAGGCACTGATTTTAAACTTCTTTTCTTCTTCTTCTTTATTAACACCTTTCTTAGTATAAAAAAGGAAATTTGAGGGAATAAAGCTGTCTCTGGCCTTTAAAATTATAATGCCAATTGAGATTGTTTATTATTAAATAGTTGGCATTATTCCATGTTGTAAATTTTAAGATTACAGAGTTACTGCATTCTGCCGATAACATTACAAATGCATGTACTGATTCATTTTCAGTTAAGCATAAACAAAAAGGTTTTAACTTCCTGATCCTGTGAGAATATGCTACCCAAAGGTCCTCATCTCTAGAAACGTCTCAAATAAAAATGTCTGAACATTACTGGGAATTTTAAATTTTTTTTTCTTGTTGAGTGAATGTGTAATGCTGAATATTTCTTACTTGCATCATTTATGTCATACCTTACAGTTTTCATTACAGAGACAAAGCACCTTTGATTTTCAGAAATAGAAAGTAGGTCTGCCCCATATGATATAATATTCATAATATTCTTATTTAGTCATATCTTCCTCAAATGCCCAGGGGCCCAAAAGGCAGGAATCCTGTATTTTTGGCTGTGACTACTGAAAAAAGAAACAAAACTCCAAAACATGACGGTCTATTCATCTTTCTCATATAGGGAGAAAGTACTGGAATCTTCACCGTTGAACTGAAGGAGTTAACTCACAGGGATGAGTCCCTGCTCCGTTTTGCCTTTTCTCCATCTCACCCTACGCTCACTGCATATGTGATCACCTGATGGTCTAACTTAATCAGAGTAGTTGCAACCATTCCGTTTTAACGTACTCTCTGTGCTGCTGACTTCATTCTGTAAAGGTACGGGATCTATTGTCTTAGCTCCATTGATAAGGAGATGTCGGGCCTTCTTTTCTTCAGACAAGTGCTAATAGAGTACAAAACTCAGCAGTTTTACCACTATCACTTTTGGACAGTTGTGCTTAACTTCAGACACCAACAAAACTGCAAGGCTGACAATAGAAAAGCTTTAAACTTTGCTAGTTTTGGAAAAGTGCAGGGCATGATGATCATGCAGTCTGGTTCACAGCCTGGATCTTATTGAAGTCTGTGTACCCGACAGGCGACAAGGCTTTGACTTAAGATTTTTATGAATTATAATAGGGCACAGGAAGTTATAATATATTTGAGAAAAGAAGATGGAAGCTGCAAAACTTGTTGTGTGTAGCCTCAATACATTTCTGAGGGCACTTATATTGAAATGATTGTTACTAGCTAGGAGTAGAGGAAAGGCATCTCCAGCCCTTTTACTTCCCTGTTATATTTACACTTGAATATCGTAACATTTCCATTTGCTTCTCTTTTTGTCAATACCACTATTACTGTAATTACCGTGAACAATTAAAAAGGTATTTAAAGCACAGTTACTCCCAATTTCTGCTTGTAGGAACAAAGAAATGCATGAACGGAATATGCATTCTTAACTCACAGTTGGTAATCACCTTTGCAAATATTATTGCATATTAGGCTAGGTCTTATCTGATATAAACAGACAAAGTTCCACAGACACAATTTGTCCCTTTTAATGCCCTTGTCCATAATTTACATAGGTTTGTATTACCCAACAGTATATGTTGCCTTCTTTTAGGCAATGTGCCTGAGCTGAAACCATCAGCATCTAATACGCAGACATGGAAAGTCCTGGTGAAAACAAAAGCCCATTAACCAATATATGGGGGAACAGGCAGCTCTGTTTAATGTTGGCTGCAAGCCAAGGATTTCTGATGATAAATGTAGGAGCTCTGTTTTCTCTTGCAACAACTGAATGTGATTCAGCCTTAGGCATAACACTAAGGCTTCCAAAGTTTCATCAAATTATTTTTTTTTTCAGTTGTATTGATTTTAATGGTCCTAGACCAAAAATTAATTTGATCCAACAAGTTCGAGATCTTCAATAAGAAAAAGTTTGTAACTAGAGAAGAAAAAGAGAATGAATATACACTGTATGTATTTGCCTACACTTCTTATCTACACTTTCTCCATGCAGAGAACTAATGTAGACTCCAACAGGATTTGAGTACTCTCTGCCACCTTCTTCATCAGAGGTAGTCATAATTGATAGTTTTGGCTCACATTTCAGTATATTCTCTGGTCTTGCCAGGGTGGGATTTGAGTCAGATTTCTTAAATTTAAGATTGTGGGCAGATTTTGAATGAATTCTATCTGGTTGTTAGCAGAACTAGTGGGAGAACATAAAAAACGGCATTGTTGTCTGTGATATGCTTGGGATTCTAGGAACAACTTTTCTACTACTCTTAGGGAAAGCATCATGGACTATTTTGTTCTTACACCATACAAGAATATGTTACTACTTCCATTCTTTGAAATTTGGTGTCCTTGGTATACTTAGTATCTCTGTGAATTAAACCCACTTCAGTAAAAGCTTTACCTATTAGATACTGCGATACAGATTCTGTTTCATATAGGCAGTTTTAAATAAATGTACCCTGCCTTGAGTAAACAAAAAAAATTGACCTCATAGAGCAGTATCCTTGGCAGTGAGAAAGGAAATTATAAATGCAGTAGGTATCAGTAAGGTTCTGGTGAGACATAGAACTCTTCTAGTAAACTGTATCAGGGAATGATGTATTGTAACCACAGTTTATCATCCAGTGGGCATGCGTACATTGGACCTACCGAAAACAGAGGTCTGAATTCATCTCCATTTGTCTATGGTGCTTGGATAAAGCTTGTAACAATATATTTTGAAGAGAGAGAGAGCATTACAATACTTGTGTTGCATCACTTAAATTATTGTAAATGGCAAGAAAAATTTTTGACTGTCTTTCTTCATTGTTTCTGGATATTACTCAATATGAAAATTTTCAATTCAGTGATGACAATTATATACCAATTTCCACTATATAATACGAGTATGACTCTGACACCGAAAATTTATCTTGCAAAATTGTACCTGACCTTTTTCTTAAAGCATGCGGGGTCAGTGAGAACATGTTGATTTTGAAGATAAATCAGTTCATACCATGTAAGAACTTCTGTCCCATTTGGTTGTTACAGCTATATTTTCTATTACATCATCAATAAGATAAATAGTGTCTATGTGGCAGGCTTAAGTATACCATAAAACGTAAAAAAGAAGCAAACATCTAAGACCTTCAAAATATATGTGCTAGAGAACTAGATAGATCTAAAGAACTCAGCAACAGGTTTCCATATCAATAACTTAGTCTTCAGATTTTAATAGCTTCAGTGATCTAGGGAAATAGACTCTATATCTAGCAAAATGCAAGTTTATAGCTCAGTGGAAGGAGACTCGGGCTTCCATTATAAATAAATGGCATTGCATTAAATTGCCCTAGCCTCTTACTGCACAACATTACCTGACACTAGTAAAATATTACTACATTACCTTGCCCTTTGTACCAACAACAGCAGCACATATTGCCAACAACAATTAATTTGCCCCAGGGAACACTGGGTTCTTTCTGAACTGCAGTACACGTGAATAGAGGTGGGTTGAACGTGTCTTTCCCCCATTTTTTTTCCAATGCAAGAAATCCTAGCTTTTGTGGCAGAAGGACTGAAATACAAATGGTTGAGAAGTCACCTTATCCAACCATTTTTGCTCCTATGAGCTAATCATCATATGAATATGTGATAAGACAGATACTGATTTACAATACTCAGCTTGTACTGAGCACATCATACTTTATTTTTGGAATAAAATATGAAAATTTGGCACTAAAGACTTGATCTTTTTAAGTAAATAAAGTCTTAAATATTGTCAGAAAGAGAGGTGGTCCTTAATTTAGTAAATATTTTGCAGAATCTTATGATATAAGGTAGGGATTTTCTGTTCATTTGACAGCATACAGTAGACCATTTCAGAAGTACTACTTATTTGAAGTATTTTTCTTTGAGTTTGCATTTTACAACTGTTACAAGGTTCTTCTCCCTACTCCTAAGCAGAACATTAAGGGGAACTAATGTGTTTATACTTAACACTGCATCATTTTTCTTCTGCAAAGCATCTGCTACTGGCCACTGTCAGAGAGAAGACTTTGGGCTAGACACACTCTTCTTAAGCTTTTATGAAGTGTTTTTACTTAAATTATCATTAATCCCATTTAAGATAGCTACTGGACCTCTTTGGATCAGGACTTTAATCTGTTACTGCACTCATGATTTTCTCTCACACGAAAGATCTGTTGTAAGGAATGCACACAACATTAAAAATATGTAAATATAAAATATATACGTTTGTAACCTTTTGAATAAGCTTATCGATACTGATTACATGGTTCATCTGGACTGTGAGATAGTGGACTGTAAAACTGAAAACATTCTTTTTTTTTACATGTTCTGATACTTTCCCCTTGCAGCCACTTTATCCTTCAGGATCTCTGCTGTTGTTCGACAGGCCTATGCTAGGAATACATCGTAACTCACTAGTGTGTGATACAAGCAAAGGAGTCTCATTTTAGTATAGATAAAATTCTATCAGGAAATCTGCAATTTTCCCTGTAATTGTTAATTATACCACTTAAAATAAAACAAGCTCTCTTTGTGAAGTGCAGTTTGTGGTACTATTTTATCTTTGTTAAAGGTTTCTGCCAGCTTAGCCATGTCACTCATGGATCACCCCTTATCCTTCTTCAGATCAGCATTGCTGTTATGGTTGTGAAAAATCGAACAAAAGAATGCATAAATTTTCTGTATAACTGATGCAATATCCAGAAGGGTCTGAAAAAATACAGATGTTTTATCTGTTATTTTCTCAGTATGAAACAAGGATGATTATATTAGAAAAAGGGGCATGCATACCCTTACTACATAGCAATAAGGTCAGTGTAACAATGACATAACAGTGCTGATATGAAGCCACATATCTTGGTGACCTCTCACAATACATGCACAGCATTAGGGGGCTAAGTATGGATCGATATACTTACTTTTCAGTCAAGTTTTGCAACCTGTTCTGACCTCAGTGTAGTTACGGCTGTACTAACCCCAGTATCTGTGCTAGGTAGTGCAGTAGCTGAGATGTTTCTTCTCTATACCGCACTGTAGGCAAATCTCTTGCTGTCTGGAAATGCCACTTCCATTTCCTAGTGTTTTTTGTTCAAGGAAGACTTTTATTCTCTTTGCTGCAATTAACTTGGTTTCCTGTTTTATGAGATTCTCTCTGTTGGTGCTCTAAAATTTAGAGCAAACTCTTCATAAACATGATCAAAACAATTAACCCTATTTTGTTTGATGAGCTTTATTGATCACGACTCCCCTTGTTTAGCAACAAAACTGCACTCTCAGAATCACTTCTCTTTTCCCTTCTTCTCTTCAGGAGTAATCATGTCTATCAGCCCCTTTGCTTAGTCACAGAGAAAACTCACCCCTTGCTGTTAGGAACTGTAAATTGAATTACATTACAGAACATGAAATATAAAGTCTCAGATAACAAAAAATGGCTGTAATTACTTTCACACACACACAAAAAAAAAACCCACAGAGGGAGACTTTTAAAGCTGAGTGCCAGAAAAACAAAACAAACCCAAACCCAAGCCTAAGGAAATCCAGTTATGAATGAAACACTCCATATGTCTTCTAACTTGTAAGTGTCAGTAGACACATTATGAAATTCATTAACATGGCAGTCTGCTGTGTTTTGATATTGGTCGACACAGGGAAGGTGTCATTGCGTTGTTTGTAAGTTTTATTGGTTTAACTTTCAATTACAAGAAATTGTGTGGAGTGGGAGAATATGTGCTTGGTGCAGTGTAACCAGATCTTGAGTCCTAATTCTGTACCTGCTACCTATCTGTGTATGTTGCAAGTAATTTTTTTGTGCTACAGTTTACCTATCTATCAAGTGGGAATTATACATGTCTTTTGTGGATTAATTAGGTGAAAATTCTACTTTTTGAACATGTAGAGTGCTATGTAAATATTATGACTCAGATCCACACAAGTGTTTAAGCACTTAACACCTGTTGAAACAAACAGAATTAAGTGCCTAAACAGCTTTTTGCAGATCTGAGCTTTTGTGCTTGCTGTTTTTAACTTTTGTTTTTCCTTTAATCATCCACTTGTTGCTTGTATAATACATTGGGGAACGAGTTCAATAAAGCAAATTGTATGGTGACAAGTATTTCTCAAATGTTGCACTTTATTACCACTCTACTTTCAGTTTTCTACAATGCATTTTCCATCTTAAGGCCTTATGTAGGTTTCTATTACACAAGTAGAAACCATTAGGAGGAAAATGGAAGCCTTTATTCCCAAAGTTGAGTTGCTCTTTTAATGTACATGTACAATTGCAATTATTACTCTAGGGAGCACTGTGTGTGCAAAGGTTTATTTTTTTGTTTTGGTCTGGGCTTCTACCCTCAAAAATGAATACAATTCATACATTTTTAGTCTACAGAAGTAATTACTTGTGCCAAAGTACTGACTTCCATTTTTGAGTGCTACGAATAGAAGAGATTGCATCTTAACTGCATAGAAGGTGAGAATATGAGACAGTCAGGCATGGTGAGAGAAATGGCTTGATGAATTCATAACTATAGGGCTCGCTTCTTCAGCCTTCTGCAGACTCTTCACTTTGCGACAACCTAAGTGTTGTTACTCCATTGCTGTGCAGAGATTTCATTCAGCTTCCAGCTGCACAGTCCTTTATGCCCGCTTTCCAGTCACATGTATGAATTGTTGCTACATAAAGCAATTTGTATGTAATAATACTGCTATGATCCAGGGAACTAGCCATTGAAGTAAAAATTAATTCTCAAATTCTTTCACAGATAAAGAAACAAACAGAATGTTTGCTGAAGACACTAATGGGGTATTTGATACCTCTAACACATATAGACAGCAGTCAGTGAAGTTGTGCCAATCTGTACTAGTTAAGAACTGGGCCCACATTTTTATTTCAGTTCTTTATTTTCCAAATCCCCTTACTCAATGTCTGGGGTTTTTTTTAATAAATCTGTCACTAGTCAGTAGTGACCTCTCAAATGGAAACTCCAAAAACAACCACAAAAATTTTGGAATGTTACAAATACAATATTGGAATTTGAAAGAAGAACTCTGAATTATTTATATAGAAAGTCAGAACAAAGCAGCTAGTTATGACATGCAAAAGAAAGGAAGAAAATAATGTTTCTTGTGAATAGCAAGCAGTCATAAAAATGTTATATAAAAAAAGGCCATAATATTTAAATATAGGCTTCATCAAGACAGCACATTTTTGGGTTGCCATTTTTAAGTTTTAAGCCAGACTTTTTTTTGCCCTTTACATTTATTAAGCATGAATACATATTGAAGGTTTTTTCCAGCCCAATTAGTACAAGAATATGCAGAGTAGTACATCTCCTATTGCCATCCTGATGGTTTTTTTTTAAACAGAATTCTTGTGGAAAAAAGTTTCTGATTATTATATTCATCCTGATTACCAGATACCAAGGCAATTCATTATTTAGCCTTTGGATATGGTGTTGCCATGGAATGCTGACTGAATACATACAGTCAGAGAAGTGAGACTGCCTTCAAACATTAACCTGAACTTTTTCCAAAGTTCAAGAATATTACATATATATAAATAATGGATTCTGCAAGGGTACAATTCTTATATAAAAAAAAATGGCTGTTGGGATAATTTGATGTTTTTGTTGGTGCTTTAACACCAAAGATGATATCATGTCTACCCTTAGTCATTCTAGTTACCTGTAGCACGGGACAGAACACAAAATTCAGTCTTTATTTGTTGGTTGCCCAAGAACCTATGACTTCAAAAGACTCTTACAGGTTCCTATATCCTAAGTCTTCTAGGATAAGATAAAGTGCTGTAAGAAAATATATCAGTATCTCGGATACATATACAAGATATAACTTAAGGTAAATTTTAAAAGCCAGAATAGATCATTGTAGTTACCTTGTCTGGTCCCTATATAAAGCTATATAAAAAATGTGACATGAGAAGTTCCTACATTATGCCTACAACTGAGGTAGACAATATCCTTTAGACAAAGCTAAACAAAATAAAATGCACCTTAAGTTTTAAAATTCACTACAGCTCTTTATGTATATATGTGAAGGTTTAATAGAATTTATACTTATCAGTATTATTGGAAACTGTATTCACTTATGGAAAAAGGGATGAATGATGAATAACTTTAAATTTTGCCTACAAGTTTAAGATAATGCTGTTACTAGAGGTTAAGGTGTGTAAGAGTGGCAATAGCGATAATAAGTATTTTGCATATTGAAAACAGTTTGGCCTCTCACAAGTCAAAGGAAACAAATACACAATTAAAGGGATGAGATGGAAGAACAGACAAGAAAAAGGATCATGCAGATAAAATTGTTGTAATACTGGTTCTTCATTATTCCAATCAGTTAAATTTAAGTAAACTGAGTCTCTGTGTGGACTTTCTAGTTACATGCTAGTAGCTTACTTGAAAGCAGTATTATAAGAATAAAACTAGTTAAAATCCTTGAAAAAAAGCAGGTTCTGCAAAATAAACTAGCTGACTAACTAAATAAATAAACTCATTCATTGCTTCCAAGATTACAGTCTTAAACATGCGTATTTGGCGTTAGCAATCTTTTAATACTCTGGACAATAGGCTTAAGGATTATATACAATGAAAATTTAATGAGTACCTGTTTAATGCTTTTAGTTGCTATATTGCTGTTTTTAATAGAAATTGATTCCACTATTAAGCTGTCATTTGGCTTAGTTTGGATCTAGTGCAACACACAAGGAGCAGAAGAGAATGTTGTGTTTTTCTCACCAATTCTCCAAAGAGTGTGGGGGTTTTGTTGTCAAATTTTGGTAATTGTTAAGTGGAAAAGAATCAGTTAAAAGGCTTTGGTTTAAGACAGCACAAAACCACTAGGGAAATGTGTGGATACTAGAGAAACTTCTTGATCCATATAATAAAGTCAATAAGGCTGAGACTCCCAACGGGAGTCTTAAGGTCCTTGTTTTTAGCTTTGTGTCTGTGATGCCTTTTGGACTAGTAGCACGTGTTTTAGAAGATCCTGAAATCACAAGGGACTTGGCATCATGGAAGAGGATCTTTCATAAAAGATTAGTGGAGACTCATTTGATTCCAGGCTGTAAAGCTGATAATATCTGAGGGTTCCTGATCTCACATACATTTTTAATAGGGGCTGAAGAAGAACCACTTGCAAGGCTCTCTTACTATAACTATTCTGTGAGGTTTTTTTAAAATCAAAAAATGGATGAAATGAAAAATCATTTTAAAAGTCTGAAACATGAGACTTGCATTCTTTAACAAACATCTGAAATATTTTTCTAATAAAAATAAGCCACAGTGAAGCAGTATTTTGTCTTTAAGGGCGTTGCAGATTCTAATTTTTACATAAATATGTTTTAATTCAGAAGTATATTCTTTTCTTCCTGCATGCTCAAACTTGCTGCATTGCAGTGCTGTGCATATTTGTAATTTAATGTTGGTAAACCTCTTTAAATGTTAAAGCTGTTATTTAAACACAGATATGCATTTCAGTTTGAAAATGTAATGATCACAAAACCCAGGATGATCTAATTTAGATGAAAGGGCAGAGAAGGAGTCAGGCACAATTATTTACATAATCAAGTATAATTTATTATTTGTATGTGCATTTGTTTACCCACTGAACAGTTGTGACAACATAGCAACTATGTACAGATACCTGATTTAAGCACAGAAGTCTACTTAAGGATCGACCCTTTTCAGCCCTGCTGGTAAGGAGCTTCTGTAGAGTACAAAAGATGTGTTGCAGATTCAAAGTCATGCAGTGAACAAAACCAAGGTAGTTAAGACACATGGTTATGGTCTGCAAAAAAGGCTTCTCTCTTTCAGACGTGTTTTCAAATTTGGTCTTCTGACAAAATCCAGCCCATGATGTAGCCTAAAATATCTCTT
>NW_009259863.1:1263391-1287400 GCF_000687185.1 Egretta garzetta
GTGCCTCCAAGTCACAGAGTAGTTGTGCAATCAGTAGCTTCTCTTCAATTTCTGTTTGTCTTGCTGCTAGAAAGGGGGTCTTTGGTTCTAAATCTGTATTTTTGACTCCAAGACAGCCTGTCACAGTTGCAGTGAAATGAAACTTGAAGGGGATTTAAACTGTAGACTTTGCAGTCTCATTAGATGTTGAGACATCTCAGCATTCTCCATTTTCAAAGTAATTTCCTCTGAATCAAGGGCCCTCTCTGAACATAGGATGACTAAAGAGTTTGTCCTGAAGAACAAAAGAACTCACCTGGGGAGAATTTTGCAAACGTCACAACTGATTTCTTTTGTTTAAGCTGTATTTTGTCTGTTTCTTTATACAAAATGAGGGTTTCTTTATACAAAAGAAGTGTTTCTTTATACAAAATATATCTGTTTCCGTTTGGAAATTATTGGTTAGAGCTTCTTTTGATTTGTTTTCATGCACCAACAAGAACATCTGTACGAAAATACCCTTTTGTTGTGCTTTATGCTTAGTAACCCACAATGTCTATAAACAGAAATATTTGCTTTATTTATTTTAATAATATTTTCAGACTTCTTTCAGTAAATTGAGCCAACTTTTTATTAAGATGGCTTCTTTTTACCAAAAAGGAAATGTTTGCTGTATTATCTACAAGTGCCTTAATTTGTGCAATGCAGTCTATTCATAAACGGCTTGCTTTCTTACTAATGAAATAGATAAAGACTTAAAATTTTAATGTAGCCTGAGAGTTGGTTTATATTTGTACTACTGTCTGGGAAGGATAATGTTCTTGCACAAAATTACCATTATGAAACTAAAAGTTATATGTAATTGTTCAACATTCTCTTATGTCCTCAACTATTTGAGAACAATAAATCTGCATTTGGCAAGTAGGTAGGACACAGTAAGTAAACTTGTCTTTAGGAAAAGAAAACAGGAGGTTATTAAAGATTAAACTAATAGCTTTAAATAGAAACCATTTATCAAAGCAATGTAAGTAGGAAAGGTCTTTTTTTTTTCCTAATCCATCATGTTTTCAGTCTCTGTTCTCTTTTTCTTCATAAAGTAATTTACATTTTTCCAGGTGTTGAGAGAACACAATACTTCAATGCAGATTACTAATAAGAAAAGGCAGTCACAGTAGATCAGATTGTGTAGAGGTTGATATACAGGAAATAACTTCATTGGGACACAGTGACTGAATAACAGAGTCTTTACAGTTTAAGAATCTGATTTCTTTGAAAGATCTTGATCCCTCATGAAACTTGATCTTATTACAGCAGTTTAACTCATCATACTGTAGTTATATGGGGAGGAGGGGGGTGGAGAGGAGAGGCTGCATCACAGTCCTTCATTCATTATCATTAGTTGTTTTACATGGAAATGATGGAATTACATTGCATAAACTTATGTTGCAACAATCATGAACTTCCCTGCTGAGACCACCTTGAAATGTTCCACATGGCTTATTTTTTCACAGAACTTCCCAGTGGAATATCTTAACAGAGAATCCTGCTTCAAATTATGTAGCATGATGAGGCAAGATGCTATTGCTTGATACTTCAGGGCAGTTAAATTTACCCATGTGTTTTTATCCACAAGTTTAAACTACTTCCCTTCACTTTGAGTTTGGGTCTCCTGAAAGGTAAGAAATCTCTGAACACAGGAGTCTGCAATGGCTTAATGTAAAACCAAAAATACAAGTCTGGCCATTACAGTATTAAGCTTCTGAGTGCTTGACTTATCAGTAGGTATTTTGACAGGAAACACAGGGAAGAGTGTCCTAGATAGCAAATTTGAGTGACCAATTATAAGTAAAGTGTAGGCTGAGAGTTTTGTAAATGCAAGTAAATTACACAGATAGGACTTCTAACTTCATTACCTCCCCAGCTGCCATTCCCCTAATATTATTTTAAATTCTATTATTTTCAATAAGATAATTTAAATATAAAGCATTAAATCTATTTCAATGGATTGTCTGTATGCACCCAGAGTTTAATATAACCAGTTTCTAATCCATTTCCCCTTTTGTGGATATTTGCCTCTGCCAGCCTAGCTATTGATATCAGTGGGGTGACAATCTTTGTCCACAACGAATTAC
The DNA here is from genome assembly GCF_000687185.1 of Egretta garzetta. Lineage (NCBI taxonomy): Eukaryota > Metazoa > Chordata > Aves > Pelecaniformes > Ardeidae > Egretta > Egretta garzetta. The sequence continues at coordinate 1,265,503 of NW_009259863.1, forward strand.
ATTGTTCAGATGTGTTGATCATTCTAGAGAAGTGTAAAAGGGATTTTGCTGGCTTATTGATGCTGCTTTCCCCATTAACCTCCTTTTGAATGACTGAGTTGGGACAGTTCTCTTGACAAAAGATCTCAGATGTGTAGAGTAGCCATGAACCAGATATGCTTAGTTTCTGATTCTTTATTTCATATAATATACAATTTCATAAAGTATTTGGGGAATATGTTGGAATAATTAATAAATCTGAATAAGCTGTGACTTGAAAATATGTTGCATAGGTAGAAAAATGACATGTATCAAGATAAATATTTATTTGACTTATTTCTTCAGCTGAAGTCTGCATATTAACACAGCTTTTTGTTTTTGAAAGTAGTGCTGCTGGCTTACAATCCCTGATGTGCGCATTCAACCATCAGCAAGTTTTATGGTTATAAACTACATGTATAAATTTGTGTGCCTGTTTTTAACTTTAGGAAGTTTAAGTTCAAAATTTTTCTTCCATGGAGTAATTAGAACAAACCAAAATGAAACAATTGTTCCTTGTGGCCAAAATTATTACCTACCTTGAATCATTGCCAGTTTTCTGTTACTAGAAGTTGTTTGAGCTGGGCATTTCTTTGTTACACCTTCTTTGTGAAAGAACGGTATTACATCAGAGGGGTTTTTTTTTCCCTTGAATAAAGCATGAACAAAAAGCAAACAATTTCTACCTAATGATTTCCATACATACTTTACCAGCAAATTTATTAAGGATCCCGTCACTATTTCTTTTTTCAGTACCACAGTCATGATTGCTTCTCTTGGCTTGCTGGTTGCTTTCTACTTTTAATACCTTCAGATATAATCAGTCACTATGTGTGGCTTACATTTACAATCAGTTTGTGGAGAAACCTGTCATATTCCACTTTGGCTTAATCATGTGTTGTGTAGGGTGGCATCCCTCACAGTCCCTAGAGAAGTGTCTATAGTCTCCAGATAGCTTATGTATTCTATAAGATATCACAACTTCTTCTTCCATACAAAGTGTACAAAAATTTGTAATATTTTCAATTAACTGTGAAAAGGACTGATTGGTTAATTCCAAAGATAATAGAATCATAGAATCATTTAGGTTGGAAAAGACCTTTAAGATCAAGTCCAACCATTAACCTAACACTGCCATCCCACCACTAAATCTTGTCCCTAAGTACCTTGTCTACCCATCTTTTAAATACCTCCAGGGGTGGGAACTTGAACATTTCCCTGGGCAGCCCGTTCCAATGCTTGACAACCCCTTTGGTGAAAAGGTTTTTCCTTATGTCCAACTTAAACCTGCCCTGGTTGCAACTTGAGGCCATTTCCCCTTGTCTGACCAACACCGACCTCCCTACAACCTCCTTTCAGGTAGTTGTAGAGGGGGATAAGGTCTCCCCTCAGCCTCCTCTTCTCCATGAATGATGCACAATGCACTTGCTCACCACCTGCCGACCGATGCCCAGCCCGTCCCAAGCAGCGATCACGCCCCGAGCTGCGATCAGTCCCTGAGCCGCAACCGACCAATCAACTAACTCCCCCCGAGCATGACGTTCTATGGTATGGAATAGCTCTTTGGTCAGTTTGGGTTAGCTGTCCTAGCTGTGTTCCCTCCCAGCTTGTTATGCACCTGGCCGAGCAGGAGAAGCTCAAAAAGTCCTTGAGTAGTCTGAGCACTACTTGGCAACAACTAAAAACACCAGTGGGGTATCAACATCCTTGTAGTACTAAATCCAAAACACAGCACTATGCTAGCTTCTATGAAGAAAATTAACTCTATCCCAACCGAAACCAGGACACAGAGATATACCAGTAGACAGTAATCAACCATGACAGGTCTTCCTATTATGGAATTCAAAATTATATAATTGTCAATAACTTAGAAGGGATAAGGAGAAGTATTTGATTTACCCATTACAGGATCTTCTCTATTTCCTTATATTTTTTTCTACCAAAACTTTTTTCTGTCAACACTGGGGAACCAAAAATTCTTTGTATGTTTTCCTTCTCCTAGTTTGTTTTCAAAGACTGAGAAATATTTTTAATAAGCTTCTAGAAATGTCAGTTCCTGTGTGTTCTATATAAGACAGATCTCATCAATTGTAGTCAGAATAGGAAATGTGTCAGTTTTCTGATATCCAAGCTCAAGTTCAGAAGTTGGTGCTCCATCCATCTGGCACTTTTGTAGACTGTTTTCATGGTTGGCTGTTACGGTCAGTGCTGAACTGAGCTGTAACATAGTCACAAATTGTTCAGCTCAGTAGGGAACCAGATGACTCTCATGGTTTATCTAGGGTAGGGTTCTGATTTCCTTCATTAGTTACTAATCAGGCCAGTTTTCTGTTTTGGAGCCGTGTAATTTTTTTTTTGTTTTAGGACAACATCACATTTTCTCTAACAAAATATTGAGGTATTTTTAGTGGTGTTTTTTTTTTTTTTTTTTTTTTTTTTTAAAGATTCCTTTGCAGTCTCAGGAGTCCAAAAGACTTTTATTTCTTTGCCAAGATATGATAGAATTTGTTTATACCCAATACTTCAGAAACTCCATGTTATTTATTGGTGTTCACTAGTAGAGATGGACAGATGCTGGAGATGCTGGAGCCAGCGTTTTTGGTATTGTACTACAAAGGCAGTTGGCTGAACCCATAGTTCAGTGTACTGGTTTTGGCTGGGATAGCACTAATTTTCTTCATAGAAACTTGCACGGTGCTATGTTTTGGATTTGTGGCCAAAACAGTGTTGATAACACACTGACGGTTTAGCTATTGCTGAACAGTGCTTACACAGTGTCAAGGCCTTTTCTGCTTCCCATGCTGTCCTGCCAGCGAGCAGGGTGGGCATGCACAAGAAACTGGGAGGGGACACAGCTGGAACAGGTGACCCCAACCGATCAAAGGGATATCCCACACCATATGACGTCATGCTCAGCATATAAATCTGGAGGAAGAAGGAGGAAGGGGGGTATGTTCAGAGTTACTGAATTTTGTCTTCCCAAGTCACTGTTAGGCATGATGAAACCCTGCCTTCCTGGAAATGGCTAAGCACCTGCCTGCCAATGGGAAGTAGTGAATGAATTCTGTGCGTTGTTTTCCTTGAGTGTACAGCTTTTGCTTTCCATATTAAACTGTCTTTATCTCAACCCATGAGTTTTCTCACTTTTACCCTTCCTATTTGCTCCCCGTGCCTCTGTGGGAGAGGGAGTAAACAGCTGTGTTGTGCTTAGCTGCCTACTGGGTTAAACCATGAAATCCACCTAAATATTTTTACCTCCTGGATAGTTTAAGTTTGCTGTTCTTTAGAATCCCAACAAATTACTTTGACTCCAAATTTCTCTTGATTATCTTGCAACCCATAACTGGTAAAGAATTCATCCATTAAACTCCTGCTATCGACATGATTGCTAGTCAGTATATAAACTTCAGGCCATTTTGTGAAACAACAAATTTGACTATAACAAAAGTTAATTGCTATTTTCTCAGTCAAAATTTGAAACATATAGACTATAATGCACTCTATTAGTTATACAAGATACTGCTGCATTGTTCTTTGCGTAAAATTTTCTTCATTTTCTGTATTGTAGAGAATTTTTCTCTTTGTCTGTCATTTTATGAACTTGAAATGGTTGAATGTACAGAAAAATGCAATTGCCTGAGAATTGCCTTGCAGTAGACACTGGTACTTATCAAAGTCTGTTTTTAACATCTCCTACATGGTAATTAGGGATTTTTCCATCGCAGTCAAAGTGCTATCATGGTGATTCTATGAGATGCCACTGTACATAGAACTTAGAATTGCTCTTTATTCTAGATAAAAGATCTCATAATTGGGAATCTTCTATTATGTCTAGCCCACTGCAGCAAATCTACATCTACTGATCCACTGGATGAATCAGGATGAATTACAAATAGAAGAACAAATAGAACAGTTTATACATACACAGAATTTTTTTGCGTACCCCAGACCAGTCTCTTCAGCTTAGCACATTGTCTGCAAACACGAAGGAGATGCTGTACATTTCCAAGTCTGCTGGATGATTACAGAATTGTAACTTTACAGGTTTGTTTGAATTTTTTGCATGTTGGCCTTCAACATTCTTGAATGAAAAAGCTACTGCAGGTTTTAGAATCATAGAATCATGGAATGTTTTGGGTTGGAAGGGACCCCTAGAGGTCATCTAGTCCAACCCCCCTGCAGTGAGCAGGGACACCGCTAACTAGATATGGTTGCTCAGAGCCCCGTCCAACATGGCCTTTAATGTTTCCAGGGATGGGGCCTCCACTACCTCTCTGGGCAACCTGTTCCAGTGTTTCACCACCCTCATTGTAAAGAATTTCTTCCTTATATCTAGTCTAAACCTACCCTGTTTTAGTTTAAAACCACTACACCTTGTCCTGTTTGAGAAGCTTTCTCCTATAAAGGTTAGATGCAAGCACTGTCCAGATCTAAAACTTTTGGAAGGTGATAGAAGTCTGGTATATGTTTATTAAACTTAAATTAAACAATAAAATTAATGTTTATTGAACATAAATTGTGGATATCATTGGTGGAGGACCCTAGGCCACAGACTGGGAGGACAGCCCCAGAGTAGTATTCCTCTATCCTTGCTCTAGTTTTTTTATTCACCTAGACACCTTCACCTGCCAGTATTCCTGTTGGTCTTCCCCTTAGGGCTGAGGAAACAAGTACAGGAGGACAAAGAAGGTTGACTTCCCCCCCACCCCCAAACGGTACTATATAGGGGTCTAGGCAGAGCACCCTTCACAGTCCCCACTGCTAATGGCCAGAGTTCTTACCAATGCCAAGCAACAACACACAATAGATCATCCCACCAAAATATTAAATGTCTTCTGTCCCCAAATGAAGACGAGAAAAAGAGGCCTGGGGGAAAACAAATGATCACAAGAGACAATAACTGAAAAAAGGGAGGAGAGTGAGTGTTCCACTGTTGAAAATTACAAATGCAGCAAAGCTGAGGTGTGGCACCAAATAGACCATTCCTACTGTGACCATTTGTATTGGCCAGTATTGGCCAACAAGACAGGGTCAAGAAAGGTCTTTGGCCTGGCACAGTATGTTGTAGTCAGAGTCTCCCTTTGGATAGTGAAACTTGACTCTGGAACATAAACGTTTTGATGTAAGGAGCCACCATCTTCTGAAGTCCTTTGTTAGAACTACATGTGTGTCCAGTGTGAAAGGAAGTTTGAAAATAGGTTAATAGGTTAATTGAAACAAATAAATTGCATCTTGGTGGTAGAACTGCTGTTCTTTTCTCACACAAAATCCAATTTATCTGGAATGGGATAAAAAGAAACCCATATGGAATCCTGAGAATTCTGCAGATTTTGGAAGCGTGGAAGACTGGAAAATTCTGCATGTTGTCATCTTTCTCTTGCCCATAGAAATTATATCACCACCAATTTATCTTTGATAAATTGCCGCCTTCAGTGATAACTCCTCTTTTCACTGTATTTCCAACTTCAGGTGTAAGCTTACCACAGACCACTCGTAAATGCAATGGTTTCTATTCAATTATTTTACTATTGACCCATGCCATACTTCTTCTGAAAGCCCTTGTGCTAAAGCCAGAGTATTGAATAAACTGTTCATTTAAATATTCAAGCCTGTACACCAGAATGACCCAGGAACTTAGAATTAATCTTATTTTTTCACCATCTCTAGTATTCCTCTAAAGCAGCTATAAGTAGAGTTGCTGACTGCTGGTTTCACTTTTAGTGCCTTCATTCCTTGTTTACCTATTTCTGCTTATCACAGATGTCCAGCATCAGATTAAAAAAATCCAGTCTTTCTTCAGATTCATTTAACCTTTAATAATTAATTTTATTCTAGGGTGTTGTATTTCAGGGGACATCTCAAGAATTTCATACTTTTTTCCATCTTGGAAAACTACTACAGTACACAGATACAATTAAGAGATCAGCCTTGAAGCAGGACAACTTGCTTACCGAAAACCAATGTCCCACAAACCATTAATTTGACCTAATTCCCATTTTAAAAAATAATTTTAGTAGATTGATTTACCAGATATCTTTTATAGTGGTATAATTAGTAATTATAATTAGTAAAAACTTAAATCCAGGCTACTTATGAACTCATCCACTATCTTTGATATGTAGGATTTTTGTTTTAACTTCAGAGGCTTGAATTTTCAAACCTAAATCTTTCTCCCTCTCCCTCCATGGTAGCCTGTTCTTCCTTTTTCTTTTCCTCCGAAATCCATCAACAACATATCCAAATAAGCAGTTCATATTTACTAGTATTTTTTGCTTATCTAGGCAACTAGATGTTAGCTTGAATTAATGTCCAGTACTCATGGATGTTATCCTGTACTTTGTTGCTGTAGTTGTACTTTCAAGCACAGTGCTAGCATATTGTGGGTAGGTTCTTTAGTAAAGTAAGTTTCATCTTTTGTGTACTGTTAAATTACCTTTTGCCACCATACACTGGTTAAACAAGAGTGCATATTACTTGTGACACTGCAAGTGAATAGGGTAAAAGCATTCTGAGAAAACTCATGGGTTTTTTTGCTTCTTTTTTTTTTGCTTTCTTTTTCAATACCTTCCTATCAAGGAGTTAAAGTTTGGACTTCCTTTTTTCTTTGTTTTGTTTTGTTTGTTTGTTTTTTTTAACAATTTTTTTCCTTTTGTTGTCTTAGACATTTAAAAAAAAATTTTCCATTATCCTACTTTTTTTTTTCTCTTCTCCTTTCCAGTTTGGCTTTCTCAGATGTTTAAAAGCACAGTGCTTGAGTTTCTGACAATTACAGTTAGTGTCAGCTCTCTTTTTCTTCTTGTGCTGAACCAGCTTTTAAAAGCCACACCAGCTCTCTCAGCAGGTGACTGCTGACTTGTACTGCTAGAATATCACAGCTTTCCAGACAGTCAGTCAATGCCAGAGGAAGAAAGCTGCCTTGTGGCAGTTTTAATGACCTAAATTGAATTGGTACAATTGGGTGAGGAAGGCTTGTGCATTACACAGCTGATTAAGAATTGCATAATCTATAATTCTATTGCACCAGCAAATGCCAAGTGACTCTTCCTGTCAGTAAATGAGGACAATATATTTAGCAGCATGGAAATTCACACCTGAGGCTCTTTTTCAGTGTTTTACAGCTACTGTATTTTTCACCAAAACCTGATATGCCTGAGTATATATACAAGAAACATATATATTAAACCCGGAAGAGTACCAAGTTGCCATCTATCTGTACTTTCTGATAATAAACCATTAGCATTTTATTCCCATGGTACTAGTTAAGAGTGTTCTAAAGAGGTGACTCAAATATCATGACTCAATGGCTCTCATAGCAGTCTGCTGGGGAATATATTCACACTTCAGATTATATTTTAGAAATAAAAACTTTTTTACTTTGCTGTTAAGAAGAGAGATTTTAAAACTGTCTCCTGCATAATTTTATGGGATACATTATCAGAGCACTTTGGTTTCATTAGAGTTGCTTAGGTCATGTTATCAGCACACTTAGGTTCTTGTTTGTTTGCCTTTTGGCCATGATAAGACTGTTGCTTAGAAGGGACAACTCACCTATGAAAAATGAGCATGGCACTGGGTAAGAGATGTATGGGGATAGGGATGAGGGATTTTGGTTGAGTTACAATACATGGTGAACCATATGGGATGTGTGTATATGTACAGTTAGAGATAAAAGAACATGTTCCACAAAAAAATTATGTAATTTTATTTCAGTTCCAGAGACAAGGGATACAAAGAGTATTTTTTAACAGAGAGAAACAGTTTCCTCTTCCGTTTCTCCTAGTCATAGTCCTTTCCTGCCATGTAGGGCAGATTGTTAAGTTACACACTAGAAGTACTGAAATCCCTATTCAGCCCTTCTTATTCAAGCAAAGCTGTCACTGATTTCAATGGCAACTGTGCCTGATTAAAGAGAATTGAATAGGGCCCTGAAGCAATGGTGTTTTGTCCTTGTCTTTGCTCTTCTGGCCCTTAACGATTACTTTAAAGAGCTTGAAACAATAGTGGCACCAGTAGTGTTTCAGGTGAGCAAGCAAAAGGATAAAAACAAGTATCATGAGTTGTTTCCAGTGTTACTACAAGAAAAGCCAGTGCGTACAGTGTTGAAAGAACTGAAAAAGAAAAAATGCATAGAAACATTTCTCAAGTTTCTGTACGGTTTTAAATACATAAAACATCATCATATAATAAAATGTAAGCTTTGTTACTGCTTCTCTGTATATGAATATGAATATGGGAAGTAGAACACCATTCAGATGCTTAGTACAAGTTTACAGCCACTGCATTGCTAACTCCATCCCAATATTGACAGACATTAAAAATGTGATGGGGTCTTTTTTTAATTGTCACACTGGAATTACTAAAAAATGCCAATTACACTGTTTATATAAAGAGCTGAGGCAGGGATTGTTAGAACTAAGAGCATAGCTCTTCACAATGTTAAATGAGAAATATGATTGAATAAAGGTGTGTTAGAAAAACAGTGGACTTTTCAAGGTTTGAACACAAAGGTCCAGAGCAGTGGGACTGATAAGACTAAATATAAATACATATATCAAAGTCCATTACTCTATAGTCTTTTTGTAGTCAAGAAAAAAACCCTGCTTTTAAGATGTGATTAATGCGATTTAGAACTTTCAGGTAGAAGTATCACTATATATACAGAAAGGAGGCTATGCTGACTAGCTCAGAGATGAACCATGTACAATCAATCAGATGAACATGTTTAAAATACATATATTATTATTATATATAGGTGCAGAATCATAATTACTAGAGGTGGTTTGATCTTGGACAGTAGGACTGACTATTAAAAAAATAAAAATAAATCTAGCAAGCTTGTTCCTTCTCCTCTTTTTCTCCACTCCCCCAACAACTCAAGTGCAGTCTCAGAAGTCCCTGGCACAGGACATTCCTAGTCCCAGATCTTACCTTGCAGTGCTCTTCCCCACAGACTAGCTGATACTTATTGGACAAAGTACTGTTCTTGACTCCTGCTAGGATTATACATTCAAAAATATGTGTCAGTATCGTCAAAACAAAGCTATGTCTATAATGCCAAGAAGACCAACAGCATCCTGGCTTGTATCAGGAATAGTGTGGCCAGTAGGAGTAAGGAAGTGATCATGCCCCTGTACTTGGCACTGGTGAGGCTGCACCTCGAATGGCAGGGTTAGGTTAATGGTTGGACTTAATGATCTTAAAGGTCTTTTCCAACATAAATGATTCTATGATTCTATGATTTCACTCAAAAGATAGAGAACACATAAAGCAAAGGGTTAAATCAACAGAGTCCTGTGCACATTATTCCTCTTCCTGGCTCTTTTTTGTTTGTTTGTTTGTTTTTTAAATATATGTGTTAAAAAATCTCCTTGGTACCATATCTACTTGGGAACATCTATAAGGCAAGTCTGTCATGCCTTTTTTTTTCCCAGTCACAGCCTATTTGCTTTAATATACATTCAGCTTTCACTTGAATATTTTGTCCAATGCTCTTTCAGACTCCAGCCTCTTAGACATTTCTGTTCTGTTTAGACCAGAAGGATAGATCAAAGGGCCTGATTCTGGAAGGTGATATTTTGAGAGGATGAAACCAAATAGGAAGTAGAGTTCCTCCAGGGATACCTTATTCCCACAACAGTTTTCCCTTTCCTTTAAGGATCAAAGGAAGTAAACCAGTACCTAAATGAGCTAGATGTGCTCCATGCAGTCAAGGATCTGACTATCACACAAATAACTTGAGTGTATTTGGTATTCCAATAAAACCTACACTGAGATTCCCTGACTTTCTTAAACCTTTGTCAGATTCAGCAGAATGTTGAATTCTGACCTTGTCTTACCCTCCCACAGCTTTTTTGGGTGTGTTGTGACAATCCCATCAGGTTAAACCATCATGACTCAATTTATTTCCACCTGTATTTTTCATGCAGTCATTTTTCAGCAACCCATAAAAAGAAAAAAAAATAACTCACTGCAGCATCATTCATGTTTCCCAAATCATATAACCATTCACAAAGCTGGTTGCAATTTATAGACTAGTATGTTGTGGGTAACATTATTTCTACTAGAAGAATGGTTTTATGTAGCACCCGGCAGAATACAGTTAATAACGCATTGCTTAGCATTTTGAATAATTTTAGAAAAGGAATAATTTTAGCACTATAAACTTACTTGAGATGACTGTTTCCCCTACAGACCTTCTTTATGGCTCTGCTTATAAAATCATTACATATCTTGTTGACCTAACTCTCTAGCTTTCTTTTCATAGTAAATATAAAGCGAAATGAAGTGAATTAAAAAGGTGCATTCCTCAATGAATTATTTGAAGTTGTTCATGGAATGCAGTTTAAAAAAGCTTATTCAGTTGTAGCTTATTTAATATGCCTGGTTTGACTGGAATTCATTGTAGAGAGTTGTCAAGCCTGTGTATTTCTGATCTCTACTCAAATTCTCTACATGGATACTACTATCACTTAAAGCTTAATCCATGACAAAATATTCTTAGAATTTCCACATATTCAGTGTATAAAACTATCATTCTTGCTTTACAGTTATGGTTAAATACACATATCCAGCATGATTTTATTTAATAGTTATGAATTTCTACAGACTCTCCATTTGGAAACAAAAAACCTGGAAGGGATAGCTTAATTCACTGAGTCTAGCTCATTTATCTAGCATTAAAAACTATTATACTTCCCATAAACACAGAAATCTCTGTGTTAACAGCGGCTGGGTTTGGCTTTCTTTCTTTCTTTGGTTGGTTTTGTCACTGTTTTACTTTGGCTTAAATGATTATTTTGCCTCTGTGAGGCATACCTAAAACTCTTAGATTTCATTTACTAGGTTAGATGAACCAAGTATCTCTTCTCTTGCAAAACACAGTTTCCATTCCCTTGGTTGCATTTTCTCTTTCCTCTGATTGATTCCCTTTGACCAGATTAACCAGGACTGTACCCTGATGAATATATTTGATAGAAGTAATATTTCCTTAATTCTACTGAAAAAATTATCAACTGATGCATCTTACACTTGTATTTCTCATTCACAGATAGGAAATGCTGGCAGTTCATAGCCATCCTATGATCAAACTCTTGCCCTTCTCTTCCTTCTCAATTTTCAGCTGATAGCTTTGCTGACAAAAACTTTTGCTTATTAAGAACAAAGTGTGTGACTTCACATCTGTGCTACACACATTTCATTTAATTTCTATTACCACAATTCTCAAGGTCGTCAAGTTCTTTCTACAATATTTTCAACGGCTGCTTGATAATGTTTCCAACATAGTCTCTTTGGCAAACTTCATTATTATGTTTCTAATATCCATGCCAAGATCACTAATAAAATTATTAGGTAAGATTGATCAGTGGGGTCATCTTTGATCTGCTGGTAACCAGGCCGATACTTTTCCTTTTTAGTATTACCTATTTACATCCTGCCTGTTACCAGCTGTTTATTTGCTCTATAATTCCTCTATGAATCTCTGGCTTTTTTTCCCCATATAAAGCTAATATTTCCCATGTTGTGCCACATTAAACACTTGACTGAAATTCAGGTTGATGGTGTTTATCACCTTCCCTTTTTTTCCTCAGAAAAAAATAATTTAATTGAAGAATATTGTGATATTAAACTGTCTTAGTTTACCTTTCCAAACTTGTGTTGCATTTTCTCCCTTTCTGTTTACCTCCATGTATTATCTTTTTCTTTGAAGTCTTCTCTATAGTTCAGGATTTTGAGTTTTACTGAGATCAAATTCACAGATATATAATGGCTCAGATCATAATTTTCCTGGTTGCAACGGAAGGTACAATGTTTTCAGTTTCTCCATCTTATAATATCTTCCTGACATCATGGAATTACAAAACTCATCTGCTATCAAACCTGAAATTCCCATTTTCTGTCACCTTTCAGATTTAGGTGTCTTTTCTCTGTTCCTTGCAGCAATCTCTGTGTTTGCAAGTGACTTGCTCTTGCTATTTCTATGATCCTTTCACTTTGCCACCTCTTGCTAGTTCTGGTCCTTTTTGTCCCCAGGACATACATTTGTTTTCCAGCAGAATCAGTCTCCCCCTGACTCCAGAGAAGTTCACTTTATCTAGTAACTCCCAGTTTTAAAATATAGAAACTGATAAGAAAGAAATAAGACAAATCCATCCCACTGCAATACAGATACCTGATAATATTATGACATTTATCTTTAGGAAACTCCAGGCATCCTTGAAAAATCAAGCTCTGTTACTCCACATTCTCAATGATTTTAATTACCATTTTGACTTATCAATCATTTTTCTCTATTAAGTTTGAACACCTTGGTTTTGGCTTTGTTTTAATTTTTTCCAGTGTTCTTAATACAAGTTCATTTTCACATATTAACCCTTCAACTTTGTACTGTCACTAAAATAATGACAGCTGGGTTTGGTTCAGTGATTATTTGCTGAAGAAATGTGTAGACTCTATTCTCTGTGAATAGCTGGGCAATTATTGAAAATATTTCTCAATTTTAAGTTTAATTAAAAGTACATTTAAATTTAAAAGCAACTTATTAAGCTTAACTGAGAAACCTCTCCAGCTTTTCCCAGAGTTTTCCAGATGGATTTTTCTCTCTTCCATAATATTATGTATTTTGTGTCTGCCCATTTATTGTCTTCAGGGCAACCACATTACGTATTCCTTTCTTTTTAGCTAGTTAGATAAATCTTCTTGTATATTACTGATCTTAAGTGAGCATATACGTTTTTATCTAATAAAGTCATTTGGTTACAGAAAGATTTTGGATAGCTGTGTTCACAAAAGAAAAGAGCACTCATAAGAATATGAATAAAATATTTATACTGATGTAGTTACATAAAATGTTATTAGTGTAGGACAAGTGTATTATGAAGTCATGTATTAACGTGACACCTGTGCTTGAAAGACAAGAAGGCTGTTTTATATTATTGTCCAAGTTAAAAAAAAAAAAAATTGAAAGCTGACCTGTAGCAGTCTGTGACACATGAGGTGCATATGCTGGTAGGACATGAATTCCAAATATGATGAACTCCTTATACACCTCATCCATTTAATCAACCAGTTACTTGCAACTGGACTTTTAAAAAACAATAAATAATGACGAGGGTAAGAAGTTTTCCATGCATATAATTGCAACAAGATTTTGGAAGACAGATGAAAAAGATGAAAATTTGTGGTAGAAAACTCATCAAGAGGATACATATGACTTCAGTTATATATAAGAAAAGCCATTGCTAGTAATTTTTGGATTCAAGCTGCTGGATGACTGAACTCTAGCTTTCTATTTGATTAGTTGCATGCCAATACTTTTATTTGTTGTTTACTTAAATAAAGGATGAATCTTCTGACAAGGCATGTGAATATTTTGAAGAGGTGGATATACTTTGGAGAAGCTAATCAGATGACAAGCCAAACCTTTGAATTGCACTGCTAGAGCAAGAGTTGAAAGGCTTGAAACAGACAACAGTTACATGTCCCACTTCCTCTGTCATTTACATCCGAGATGTGTAAGACTCTGTGGGAGAGGTTCAGCTTTACATTCAGATGATGGACTGGCCTTGTACATGAGTGCTGATGTTCAGAGTGTTTTAAGTAGATATCTGAAGCATACTGAAGATTTATGAAAGGTCATAGGAGAGGGTGACTTGATACTGTAGAACAGCCTCCCATACCAGAAAATACTGGCGTGGCCATTTACAATGAACTATAAATGACTCACTTTTTACAAAAGCTTTATTGTAAGCACAGACAAATATCACAGCAATAGGAGCAATAAGAAGAAAAATACATAAATTCTGGAAAAAATCATACCTTAGTGCAATGACTGCATGAACATCTTTAGCTGTCTACATCTCAAGATGTTAGACATTTAGCAAGCTCTGGAATAAAATTAAGTCTATGTCTATATGGGCTAGAAATACCTAAGCCTGTTTGTGGAGGGTTTTTGCGTTGGTTGGCCTTTTGTTGGATTTTTGATCGTTTAGTTGGTTTTTGTACTTTATAGCTATGTAGAAAAAGTTTATTTTGTAAGAATATCAGGAATATCAGTGTACTTTTAATATAGGAGATTACTGGTTTCTTTAGACATTCTGGAAAAATGAAGCAATGGGTTCTGCATTATACAGAAATCCACTTCTATGTGTTATTTCAACTACAGTATAGTATCTCTTTAGTTTAGTCTTTTTTTTTGAAAGTTTAAGCATTCAGTGTATAAATAAAGGAGGAATTAATTCACTTCTTCATTGGAGGCAAGATTAGTAAAAGAACAAAACAGTTTATAAGCTTTCTTGAGTTTTGTTTTCAATGTGAGTGCCATAGACCTTTAACTGCTTCCTGAAACAAGGATTAGGTCAATTTCTTTTACTGTCATTGCTGAAAAAACAAACAGGGCATAATGCTCCGCTCCCTGCTGACTCACCTTGATACCCTAATTGCCTTATGAGGTGATGTCCTGTGTCTTCTAACACTTCATGGGGGTTATTGGCACCTAGAAGTTCTTTATAGGTCACATGGACCTTTTCATTTGGTGGACAATACCTGCTATTCAAATAACTGAGAAATCAAGCTCCAACTGAAAACATTCAGTGTCACAGTCAAGATAAGTGAAGTCTATACTTTAAGACTGAGAAGGGGCTGGATGACAGCCACTGATAGAAGATTAACATTATTCAGGATTCTTTCTAATCATTCTGGACAGAGACTTTTGGCAATTCTGTGCCAATATTCATAATATTCTTCAAAGAAAATAAATGGGAACTCTAAAATTCTTCTAATTTTCATATTAGGAATATGAAAAAGCTAAGCAAGAATTAATCTCCAGGGGGAATTTTCAAGTTCTACTTGAACTAGGTAAGGGAAAAAAAAAAAAGAAAAAAAATAAGGACCTGGTATCTAGGTATCTACTGCTTTCTTTAGTGATAAGAGTACTGCATATTACGAATTGCCACAATGTAAAACAAAAAATTGCAACATGTTGAAGTGGCAGTACTTTAAAGTGTTGTTGTTTATCATATGTCTCAATGTAATTTAATAGGTTATGAAATTTGATGTTTGTTTTTTATTATGTCCAGTCCCTTTACTGGTTCTTCCTAAGCAATTCAAGAACACAAGTATTTATATATTTTTTCTTTCACAGCTGAAAACAAAGCAAAAGGAGTACCTGACATAAATCCCCATAGTAATTACTGTCTTCTAATTCCTTCTTTGCAGTTCAGTGCTTCCATTTCAATAAAGATGATATTGTTATGCCATTACTTTAATTATAATATTCAATATCTTATCAAAATGAAAAGTCAGTATATTTTTCCCAAGGGCTGTAATTCTGCAGAGTGCATGTTTGAAGTTCAGATACATTTTTAAGCATACAGTGCTGAAAGACTACCATTCGGGAATTAATGATTTACAACGTATATATTTATGGCTGAAGAGAATTCTTGTTTTTCTTCTCTGCATTGTGTACACCCAGTTCATGTTTATGAATGAGTTATAAATAAATATTAGTACATTGAAGAAAAACTGAAAAGAGAGAAATTTCTGTTATTCTAGTTCTTTGGGGGTAAATACCCAAAATACATGTTTTAAAAAGGAACTATTTTTTTTTTTTTAATAGTCAGACCTTAGAAGCTGTGGGCAACAGTGATGAAGTACATTATTGGAAATATGGGTTTCTTTACAAAGTCATCTTTTCTTCTTCCATTGCATTCATCTTGGTATTGCAACACTACTGAATTAAAATTTCCTATCAGTAAAGTTCATGGCTGGAGAATTTATCTTCAGGGAATGACGGATCTGAAAACTGGGTGCAAAACCACAGGGCTATCTCTTTTAATTAGAAGGAAGCACACAGGCATAACAACTGTGGGTCTGAAAGTATTAAAAATTATCCCTTGAGAAATTCTTTTAAGCCAGTGAAGAAAAAAAAAGCAAAACAACATAACTTCCTTTATGACCTTTCTCATTTAGAGTCAGGTGTTGGGACGCTGGTGGTCAAAATGTAAATAACTACATGAGTGGTAGTGTGGACTTCTAAAATACCTGTGCTTTGTGAGAAGAATTAGTGACAAAGACAGATTGAAATAGAAGTGAGCTTGCAATTTCCATTTTTAGCTGAATCTTCTGTTTTACTGCAACATTAACTCCAGTATTTGATAACTCTCCATTTTAAACAGCACAAGCTACTCTTATTTTTGCTGTTCAGTGCAGTAACTTGGAGCTGAAAGGCCTTTTACCTTTCAGTTGTTGGCCTAGGTTCCCCAAAGTCTTGTATGTAGCATATGTTCTCTGACTGAAGTTCTCTTATTTCTTCTTTTAATACTTCATGGTTCAATACCTGGCACACTTACCTTAAGTAATTTAATCCTATGACATTTGTCACATATAGGAAAATAATGCCATATCTAACCATGTAAATCTGAAGCACTTTTTATTTTTATTAATTCTATCTCTGTTTCCTTTCTAATGCTCATTGTGCCAACCACAGCAGAATTCATCTCACCTAACCTTAGGCTTTATAAATTGATTGTTTAATCTTAGCTCCCTCTAGGGAAAATGAAAAGAGATAGAAATCCTTCAGGGAGTCATTTCTTCTCTCTATTCATGTGGTCAGAGTTGTTTCTCGCTTGTCAGCAGAGGAAGTTCAATTTAAGCTATATATGTATATGTTGGGTCAAACTTGGCTGGCTGCCCGACCCCCACCCAGCTGCTGTCTCAAAGAGGACTGGGGAGAAAATAAGATGCAAAAGCTTGAGGTAAAGACAGGGAGATCACATACCAGGGACTTTCATGGGCAATGCAGTCTCAAATTAGATAAAATTGATTTAATTTATTGTCAGTTAAAATAGATCTGGATAGTGAGAAGCAAAGAGAAATTAGAACAATGCTTCCCCTCCCCCCCCAGCTTTTTTCCCAGGATCAGCTTCACTCCTTCATTCTCAACTCTTCTACTTCCCACCCCAACTGACCATAGTCCCACCCCAAGCAGTCCATAACAGCTCCTTCTCTGCCACTTCTTCCTCCTCACACTTTCCCCCTGCTCTAGCGTGGGCTCTCCATTGGCTACAGTCCTTCAGGACATATCCACCTGCTTTGGTGTGGGGTACTCCACAGGCTGCAGTGTGGATGGATATCTGCTCCACCATGGTCTTCTTGACAGGCTGGAGAAGAATCTTTGCTCCAGAGCCTGAAGCAGCTCCTCCCCTCCTTCTTCTCTGGCCTTGGTGTCTGCACGGCTATTTCTTACACTTTTTGTTCCCTCCTCCTCTCTTTGTGGTATTTTGTCCCTTTTTAAAATACATTTTCCCCGAGATGCCACCACCGTGGCTGTGGGGCTCAGCCATGCCATGGGGTGGAGTGGGTTGGAGCCCGCTGGAACTGGCTGTGTCCGGCCCGGGGCAGCCCTGGTTTCTCCTCACAGAGGCCGCCCTTACAAACTATGCTCAATGTGACATACCTTGATGGTAACATGAATAAATTTCTGAGATACAGTCCTTAAACATGTAGGAGATGGGGTGGGTTTTGTGGGAGGGACTTTTTAGGACTGTAGAACTATACTTGCACATGTATAGCACGTACACAGCCCCACAAGAAACTGTTTGATTCAAGCCGTATTAAAAGTTTTGCTCCATACATTTATTTTGCATGTAAGCAATTGTTCATATTCAGTTTTGAGTTGTATTTTATTAATGTTTTTGTATTTATCGATTTAAATATTATTATTTTTTCTTAAATTAATTGCCTTTGTATTGCTTAATCAGTAAGTTTTTAGAGCTCAGAACTCAGTTTTGAAGGTTCAGAATACATATTTAATGCCAAGTTTTAGTACAGCTACTTGCTTTTATTTGGATGCCAAATGAATAACCAAATTATTAAAGACAATTTGACAGTAGCCGGTAGTTCCTGCTGGGAAAACTGTGACCATAAGATCACTTACTGCAGATACTGATTCTCCCAAATGGTTAGTGTTCAGTGATATAAAATGTGAAAGACAGTCTTGATAACAATACCTGATAGTAGAATATTATCACCTTCTGTACGTATAATAAAAATATACACACAGATCTAATAACAAGTAAGTCTTGAACTTACATCTGCACTGCAGTCTGTGTTCCAGGCCTTGGACTGAGTGTACCAGGAAACTCAGTCCTCTAAATATGTATTTCCTTTGAGGTCCCTAAAACAGATAGGACTTCCTTATGGAGACCTTCCTAGTATTTAGCACTCTCTGCTATTTATATAGGGAATCTCCTACTCTAGGCACCCTTGTATAAATTAGGCGGACTGGATTCTTGATACTCTTCCAGAGTTAAGGTTATAATTTAATTAAAAATATTTTAAAATACGAAATAAACAACACGTCAAACTAATATTGGAGTTGAAAGTGTTAATTTCTGTTTAAATGAAATATTCCTTTTAAGTCTAAAATGATTTTTTGGTTAGGGGGTTAATTTTGGTGAAATATTTGAAATACTTAATTTCAGCTAGACAATTTTCCTGAGGTTTTTTCAGTTCATCCAATGAATCAAAGAATTTCTTATTCACACAGGTCTACTATGCTGAAAACAGTACGGAGAGTAGGGTGCCAAGAGAAACAATTTGTGCATCTCTGCAAATCAGCACAGCTAGTGCCACTAATACAGTTTCTTCAAATGGAATGGAAGAACATATAAATTATCACCAGAATGGGAATTGATATATATTGTCTAGTTGTTTGACCTTGTTATAGATTCTGATACAAACAGAATATTAAAATTCACAAAGATGGTAACTAGAACATGCAAAGGTACAGTATAATCTGTTGTTTGTTAAAAAAAGACCTGCATAAAACCATGATTGTCTAACCAGTTTCCATCCATCCTCAGAAAGGATATTACCAGTATAAAGCACAGATAGTCATTTCAGAACACAAAGACAGCTAAAATACTTAAAATTATTTTTAAAATACCAAGTATCAGTGGGAAAGAGGACACTGCTGAAAAAGTCCTCCACTTAGCAAAACAAGACTTAAAACAAAAGTTTTTAATTATTTAAAAATATTTCTTTGCATTTTCTAACTGTACTAACATCAGAAAATATCCCCAACAATCCCAACATTCCCATGGTAATCTGAAATCTGATAATATTTTATACAGTTCCTCATTAATTTTATAGAAGATACTGAGTAGATAATAAATTCCTTTCTTTGTTGCTGGTATATTTGGTGAGCAAGGCTGATGATACCAACTGTAGGTATAAAAGCATTGGATATATCCCTCTGGAGTTTTTACTCATCTCTTCCACCTTTAAAAGCAGTCAAGAAACATAAATAATAATCGTAGTAGGACTGGATGGCTCAGGGAATTAGTAATAAGATTCAGAGCCTTTCCTTTCTTTCCTACTAATCTAAATCTAGCTTGACTTCTTACCAAAGGTTGTTGCTAGATAACAATTCAATGGAGTATGCTTATTTTTTATGCTTATTTGTGACCTCAACCTATGGCACAGCCCTCACTTATAAAATTGTTCTGTTGCTCGTGGTATCAATAAAGTTGCCATGGTCTGAACGGGTATAGATAAAGAAGTCCCTCCCCTCCCGCGCCCAGTCTCACAGGACAGTGTGGGAACCTTATGCTGCAGCTCTCTATGGTGCAAATAAAGAGTAATTATTTTCTAGGGGTGACAGGAAAATGTTTTCATGAGCTTGAAAATTCACCTGCTTTAACAGAGTGAAGAAGTGTGGTATGGCAGAGGGAGCTCTGACAGCAGCGGGTAGAACAATACTGTTACAAATGCTTCAAACTTGAAAGGAGCTACATTAACAAGTCAATCTCAAGCAACCTCCTTTGGGAAGACTCTTTGAAAGGAGAAGTGCAGTTAGCAGTCTAGCTGTGTCACTTCTCATTTATACATTTTTTAAACAGCCTTCTTTGTCAAAAACATCCTCATTAACTTTATTTTCTATTTTCAGCATGCATTTATTACAGCTGTTTTACTCCATTCAGTTTCATAGGTCTGCTTTTAATTCATTTCTTCACTTTGCAACCAAGACAGTAGCTATAATGCAGAATTTTGCTGAACGTTTTGCTGTGTGTGATGCGCATATCTCCTTTGTCTAGGCTGACAGCCATATCCTCTGAGAATTCCAATGAGTTAGTGAGTCTTTACCTCCCTTGTGTCTCCTTAGGCTATTTTGAAATAATGGCATTATGTTGGCTACTCTCCAGTCCTCTCAGATTTCACTTGATCTATTCTGAAGAGCAGAAGTATATAAAAATGTCTGCCAAAGCTTCTTCAATTTCTCTCCTTATTTCCTTAACCCTTTTGGACATACATTGTTTGGTCATGGCCCTATCAATTTTCAAAACCATTTCACCTTATAATAACTCTACCTGACAATCTCTGTACATATCCTAATTCGTAATCATCCATCTCCATAAATCTGATTTCAGATGTAGTCAAATATCTACTCTCATCTTTTATAAGGCCATATATAACCATTGTTTAATGTATCCTCAATCCCCTTATACTCTTTCTAAGGGATAGGCTGCAATGTGAAGTTTCTTTCAGCAATGAGGAGAGCTTGGGACTGGGCTAGAGAATTAGTTTTGATTCAGAATTGCAATAAATTTTCTGTTTCCTTCCTG
This sequence comes from Egretta garzetta, assembly GCF_000687185.1. Classification (NCBI taxonomy): domain Eukaryota; kingdom Metazoa; phylum Chordata; class Aves; order Pelecaniformes; family Ardeidae; genus Egretta; species Egretta garzetta. The sequence continues at coordinate 1,286,142 of NW_009259863.1, forward strand.
CTCTAGGGAGGAAGCAGCCTGCAACTGGATTATAGCTGTCATAGTTATTTGCTTCTTCATGGCAACTCGCTGACCCAGAGACATTGTTCTCCTCAATGCCCTGCCGTCTGCAGGTTTGCAGCCCTGTCAGGGAATCAAGCACTTTCCATCTCTTTGCTTCTCTGCATGGGCATGTCAGAATCATAATGACTAGCTCTTGAAAGGACCTCAAGAAGCTATGCAGTCCTCTTGTCCTAGGGTAGAATGAGCTATACCAAACTTTTTTGTGTTACCTATTCTTAATAGCCTTCAGTCATGGAGATCCCATAACCTCCTTGAGCAATCTTTCCAGTGCTTATTTAAATTTTGTTTTTACAACCTTGCCTTGAATTTATTCTATAATTCTTGGAAACAAGATTAAAAAATAATATATGCTACTTCACACATTATGGCAATTGAAAACCTCTTAATGTTTCTGTGTGTGAGACACTGATTATGCCTAACAAAAGTTTAGAGACAGAGCCTGGGGTTGATCCTAAACACTTGTGAAATCTATTTGATGTGAGCTGTCCCACTGAAATCAAGATGACAACTGATTATAAATATTTGATATTGTCATCTACCAATGTTTTTTAGCTGTAAAAGTTTTCAGTATTGAGCAGTATGCCAAATATGAAGTACTACAAATATGAGGTAAATACAACACTGATCCTAGCTTGACCATGTGCAGGAAGTGAAACTGGAGCCTCTGAATCTGACAGAAAAAGCTGTTAGAATCTGAGTCACACTCTTAGCTATATCCACTTGAAAGCATTATTAAATTAAGAAATCTCTGTATGTGCCTTCTCTTCCTGGTCACTGGACAGAGCCCAAAATGATGTTGACGTGACTGTTTGAACCTAATGCTAGATATTTAAAAAAACAAGCCAACAAAATTCTATGGTCCAGACACATGAGTTGGTATCGTAAAATGGTTAATATCAAATAAGAATCCACCGTGGGTCATCAGAGTCACAGAATCTTCCACTGAGGCAAAGGCTCACCTTAGTCTCTCCCTGAGACCATACACTGAGCCTGAATACTTCTGCAGGTGCCACAGGCCACCTGGCAAATACTGACTCTGCTGTAACTTTTGTGTTTGTATTTTGAAGAACTTCATCGCTTTCATTAAGTGCAATGAAGATTTCAACATTAAAATAATGAAGAGTAGAATTCAAATACCAATTATGGGTAAAATTTTTTTTTAAAAAATCTTTTCCCTATTTTTATTTTCTCACATC
>NW_009259863.1:1287921-1291809 GCF_000687185.1 Egretta garzetta
TTTGTCATATGTTGTTCTTACTGCAAGTTTAATTGTGTAGCTCTGTAAAACTGACCTTTGTCTTGCATTGCATTGCAAATTACAGCCTAGGTTGTCTTTATGCTTCACCAATAGATGTGTTATGTGATGGATTGCTGAAAATCAGGTGTCAGTTTAAGCAAAATACTTCCAGGAAAAGAGCCCTATCAGTGCTCACACGAGGGCTAGCCATATTGTCTATAATTTTTTACATTAAAATTTTGACAGGTTGGTCTCAAAGGCAAGGGTATCAGCCCAAACACACCAAGAAATTTAGATAGACCAAGGAAACATGACTCATATACAAAGCCAAGCACTTATTTTTAGTCCAATGAATGTACTATAAGGCCAATCAAAGAGTTATGACACCATATACAATTATGTTAGCACTTATAGTCCAAATTCCCTGATTTTTGTAGCTCTTGCCAGATAATCATACAGTTCAAACTTCTATACACAAACTTTCTGGTATCTATCCCTTTTTCTGTTGTTATGGTGTCACCTAAAACTGAAGGGACAGAAAGGTTCTTTTAGGGATCCCTGGCAGAATGATGACAGCACTAAATCGTAGATACAATTAAAGCTTTATTTTCTTAACAGGAATGGTTAATATAGCACAGATTTTATGACTAGAATGGCATGGGATTTCTACAAGCAGAATCAATGTAGTACAATCTAGAAGTACTGCAATACAGAACTTATAATACGACTCAGCTTATGACTTCATCGCCTGGACCCTCTGCAGGTCGTATCAGATCTTAACACATGGTTTGTTATATCATTATAACAATCATATCATATATTGAAAATCACATAAAAGAATACAACTCACTCACTCAATCCTCAGAGAAGCAGAGGATGGTGGAGATGCCCCTGGTCACTGGGGGGGTCACAGGGTCTCAATGTCCGGCAGCAGTTCCAGTCCCAGTTCACAGAATCATAGAATCATTTAGGTTGGAAAAGACCTTTAAAATCGAGTCCAGCCATAAAACTAATACAGCCAAGTCCACCACTAAACTATGTCCCTAAGCACCACATCTACATGTCTTTAAAATGCCTCCATGGGTGGTGAATCAGCCACTTGCGTGGACAGCCTGTTCCAGTGCTTGATAATCCCTTTGCCATGGTTTAACCACAGCCGGCAGCTAACCCCCCCCCAGCCGCTTCCTCACACCACCACCCCCCACCCCGCCCCTGGAGGGATGGGATAGAGAATTGGAAGGGAAAAAATAAGAAAAATCATGGGTTGAGATAGGAACAGTTTAATAATTGAAATAAAATAAAATATAATAAAAATATAACAATAACAATAATAATAAATTGCAGTGAAAAGGAAAATGAAAACAACAAAAAAGAGGAGGAAAATCGAAGAAAAACAAAGGATGCAACCACTCACCACTCACCAAACAATGGCCAGCCACTCCCTGAGGAGTGATCGCTCCTCCCAGGCCAAGTCCCCTGAACATGATGTCATATATTATGGAATAGGAATCTGGGTCAGCTGTCTTGGCTGTGCCTCCTCCCAGCTCCCTGTCAACCTGGCAGAGTATGGGAAGCTGAAAAGTCCTTGACTAGTCTAAGCACCACTTAGCAACAACTAAAACATCAGTGCGTTACCAACATTATTCTCATACTAAACCAAAAAGACAGCACTATACCAGCTACTAGGAAGAAAATTAACTCTATCCCAACCTTTTGTTGAAGAAATTTTTCCTAATACCCAGTCTAATCCTCCCCTGGTGCAACTTGAGACCATTTCCTCTTGTCCTATCACTTGTTTCTAGGGAGAAGAGACCAACATCCACCTCACTAGAACCTCCTTGCATGTAGTTGTAGAGGGGGATAAGGTCTCCCCTCAACCTCCTCTTCTCCAGGTCAAACAACCCATGTTCCCTCAGCTGCTCCTCATAAGACTTGTGCTCCAGGCCCCTCACCAGCTTTGTTACTCTCCTCTGGACATGTTCCAGCAATGCGATGTCTTTCCTGTAGTGAGGGGCCCAAAACTGAACACAGCATTTAAGTTGAGGCCTCACCAGTGCAGAGTACAGGGGCACAATCACTTCCCTACTCCTGCTGGCCACATTATTCCTGATACAAGCCAGGATGCCATTGGCCTTCTTGGCCACCTGGGCACAACTGCTGGCTCATATTCAGCCGGCTGTCAACCAGTACCCCCAGGTCTTTATCCTCCATGCAGCTTTCCAGCCACTCTTCCCCAAGCCTGTAGCATTGCATGGGGTTGTTGTGCCCCAAATGCAGGACCTGGCACTTGGCCTTGTTAAACCTCATACAATTGGCCTCGGCCCATCGATCCCACCTCTCCAGATCCCTCTGTAGAGCCTTTCTACCCTCAGGCTGTTGAAGTCCGAGCGGGAAGTCATATACTTCCTTGTCTCAAACAATTTGCGTGGGCAGAAGTGGAACAGACAGGAGCGGGGAGAGCCCTGAGGAGGCACGGCAGTGGGCTGACCCCTCAGATTTTTCCAGTGGGCAACAACTGAACACATGCTGGTCGAAAGATATTCACAAAAGGAGTGTGTGATCAGCAGAGACCCTTGCTGTCCCACTGACATCCCTGACCCCATTTGAGAATTCTCCAGAACACTTGACTGCAAAGAAGCGAGACGGTTGCCACTCCAGGGGTGGTCTTTTACTAATGAGACTATGTAAGGATGAGTGCACATCCTTTGCTTTGTCAACCCATCACCTACAGATCCAGACTCTGCCCCAAGATGACCACACAGGATCCAAGGGTGATGATACCTCTCCTTTTTCTGCCCTCTTTTCCTTTCTTTTTCTTTACTCGCTTCTCTTTTTTTCCACTTCTCTACCATATATATTCACATATATAAGTTTTCGACAACTTGCAATGGGTTGCATTGAAAATAGTTCCATTGCCATATACCCTTTGTTCGCTCATTAAGTTTGCCAGTTTGTTAAGTTTTCCAGTTTGTAAAGTTACCAGTTAATTGTTCTTCTGAGTTATTTTTGTGTCTCTACTGGCCATGCGGCTCTGCCAAGCAGAGATCAGCTTTTCATCAGTATTAAAAACACTTGGGGGACCAGAAAGATTTACCCATCTCACAACCCACTGTGTGGGATGATACACAGGTAAACCAACATTCCCACCCAACTTGGTGTCATCTGAAAACATGCTGAGGATGCACTCAATCCCCTTATCCAGATAATTTATAAAGTTATTAAACAAAACTGGCCCCAACACTGAGCCCAGGGGAACACCCCTTGAGACCAGCCTCCAACTTGATTTAACTCCATTCATCACAACTCTTTGGGCCTGGCCATCAAGCCAGGAAAAGAGTATCCCCACCAAAGCCATGAGCAGCCAGTTTCTCCAGGAGAATGCTGTGGGAAATGATGTCAAAGGCTTTACTAAAGTCCTGGTAAAGAACATGCACAGCCTTTCCCTCATCCACCTTGTCATAGAAGGAGATCAGGGTAGTCAAGCAGGATCTGCCTTTCATAATCCCATGCTGATCACCTGGTTGTCCTGGATGTGCCACATGGTGGCACTCAAGATGATCTGCTCCATAACCTTCCCCAGCAACAAGGTCAGACTGACAGGCCTGTAGTTCCCTAGATCCTCCCTCTGGCCCTTCTGGTAGATGGGTGTCACATTTGCCAATGTCCAGTCAACAATAAGGATGGGATGTCATCCAGAGAGACCTGGACAGGCTAGAGAGGTGGGCCTGTGTGAACCTCATGAGATTCAACAAGGCCAAGTGCAAGGTCCTGCACCTGGGTCAGGGTAACCCTCGGTATCGGTACAGGCTGGGGGAAGAAAGGATCGAGAGCAGCCCTGACGAGAGGGACTTGGGGGTGCTGGTGGATGAAAAGCTGGACATGAGCCGG
>NW_009259863.1:1292202-1313270 GCF_000687185.1 Egretta garzetta
GCTCTGAGCAGCCTGATCTAGTTAGCGGTGTCCCTGCTCCTGCAGGGGGGTTGGACTAGATGACCTCTAGGGGTCCCTTCCAACCCCAAACATTCTATGATTCTATGATTCTATGAACTGGGACCTTCCCATTAGGCAGGAGTGCTGATAAATGATGGAAAGTGTCTTGGTGAGCACTTCCGCTGGCTCTCTCAGTACCCTTGTCTGGATCCCATCTGGCCCCATAGTCTTTTACATTTAAACGTGTGTGCATGTGTGTGTGTATATCTATCTTATTACTAATGAAATCTATGCACTTAAAAATAGTTTTCTATTCAGTCAGGCCTGTCTTCTTCTCTGTCATCTTGTCTTTTGGCAAGGATGAGGATGGCCTGTTCCTGTGCCTTTAAGATTTCCTTCTTGAAGAATGTCCAGCCTTTTTGGACTCTGTTGCCCTTCAGGATTGCCTCCCAAGGGACTCTGTCAACCAGGCTCCCAAACAGGTCAAAGTCTACCCTCAGGAAGCCCAAGGTAGCAGTTCTGTTAACTGTCCTACTTACTTCTCCAAGAATCGAAACCTCTATCATTTCATGACTGCTATGCCCAAGACAGCCTCTAGCCATCCAAGTTCCTCACTTAGGAATGGTAACTACTTGGGTTTATAGACAGTGCTTTGTGTGCTGTTATGTTTCCCTGTTCTGTGATGGGTTCATCAACAGCACCTTGTCGGTCAAGTGCCTAGGACCTTCAAGGCCATTAAGGAAGGGATTAATCCGCCTAGTGCCCAGGAATGTTGTAGATGGTAGGGAGGGGAAGATGAAATCTATTTGATTTGTCTACTTAGTTTACAAGACCTTCGGGGCTTATAATGAGAGGAAAGAGAACGAATACATGACCTGCTTGGTCACAGAGAGAAGCTGCCTGTCTTATGAAAAAGCATTTGTTATGCTAACCACATTACCAGGGGTGGGGATCAGGAGGTGCCAGTCATATATAGTCACTCTTCTTATATTCATTGGGTCCTAGGATTGATGAAACCGGTTGTCTTCAGGAAGAACAGGCAGATCATAGCAAATTATTATCCCAAGTTCTTTTCCAGGAGGAGTCTTATGCTAATACTAATGATTTCTTCCTTCTCATTTGGTTCACTTTAAAGTCATTGTTGCATGTTTTTGATAGCACAATCTGATTACTTGTTATTTTCTTCATTGGCTTGCAATTCTATATCATATCTGAATTTACTATATATGTTAAGCTTTAAATATGTTGGATATTTTTTCTTTTTTCTCTTTCTTATCTCCATAACATATTTTATTTAATTCCTAAAATCAGACTATCAAAAGTTAACACTATCTTGTCTTGGACCATTGCATGTTGTGGAATGGTTGCTACTCACTTCTTAAAATCAAATAATTAGTTAGAGCTATACCTCATATAAATCAACATTTCTCCAGTGAATTTGGTAGTGGTTAATAGCTGGAGATCTTCCCTAGTTACTGTACACTTAGACATATTTATTAGATTATGTAAATAATCTATTATTGTAAATAATTGATAGCAAACTAATTGATGGCTTGTGGTAAACTACTTTTTTTTTTTTTCCCTGAAAGCATAAGCATGTGATCATCTGAATCTGAAATTCATTTAGAAACTAACTTAATGAGAAAACTGTTGTAATAGGCTGGATTAATCGCTAGTTCTTTTAAAAAATAAAATAAATAAAAGCAACACAAAATTAATTTGAAGGTTTTTGGGACAAAGTTGTAAAAAGAGAAAATAAAAAATAGCAGTGGGTATTATTTTTTTGTCTTATTCACTTATCTCTAAAATGAAGTAAATAACAGATTATACTTTGTTGGACTTTTTAATCAGTCATTAGTGTGACTGAGAGTTTATGTATTTTTTTACTGTCTTCACTGAATAAGGAAATCTGACAAAATTCCTCATATAAATCATATTTAAGTCATAAAACATAAAATTCATTCCTTCAAAATTTATGTTGAAAAGACTGGAAGAAAAGGATTATGTCTGAAGGAGGTCTGCAAAATTCTGCAATTTTAGCAGTTATTTAACAAAGTTGTGTACTTTATCCTGTGTCTGACTCCTGCTAAGATGTGCATTTGGTTTATTCTTATTAGACTCATGAAGAGTATAGGAAAAATGTCAAATATACAAAGATAAAATTCATTTAGTTGGGTACACAATAATTCATCTTAATTATGTCTGACATCTTCACCATTATATAATCAGTTTCGCAGAAGAAGAGAAACTCACATTCTGTCTCCTTTAGGAACCCTTCATTGAAGGAGACTAGTTATTTCAGTCCTGTGAGGAAGCTAACAGTATAGTTGAAGCATCATAAAAAATAAAGAATAATGGCTCATATTCATCAAGAATGGGGAAATACCATACTGTCATGCCTGATAACCATAACTCTTAACATTGCTTTTGTGAAGGCTAGTAGACTATAGCACATAAGATTTTGAGGCAAGAGAGGTTAAAAACTTTTAACAAAAGACAATTTTTTTAATATTTTTTCTGCATTCATTGAAATCAATGAGAATTTGTCACTGAACTCAAAGAGGAACAATATTAGATAATTTTTTATTTCCTGTGAGGGATATTTTGTTTATATTATGCAAAGATGTAAAGAAACCACTTAAAGAACTAATTTTATATTTTATATTTTAAGGATTTTGATCATCTGTGTAGAATACTAATTGTAACCAAAATAAGAACATTACTGTATACATAATATGAAACAAAATACATTTATACTCTGATAAACAAATAATGAAATAAAAATAAAACCATTAGTATTAAAATCCACATTAATTGTCACAATAGAATCGTCACATCGTACTATTTGCACAATGAATATTTCACTATTCACAAACGGTTAAGTAAAACTGGTAGCCCAGATGCCATCTCAGATAAAGCACTAAAGATAATCTAACTCTGTCTTTCAAATGGTCTTTTCCCCTCAAAGAATATAGCTAATAATACAGGAGAATATAAGAACTTAATTTTAAAATTTCTCAATTTTTGGAGATTAGAAGTTCAAAAGAAAATTTGTATCTTAATAAATACTGTTACACAGCTACATATATAGGATTCATAAGCATTAGACTACAAAGTCTGTAAAAGCAACATGTAGCTCAAAACTGTTTCAACAAAAACAACATTCAGAAGAGTAGTAGGATTAGGGAATAAAAAGGTTACCTTCATCTTCTGTCCTCAGTTCAGAGGAGATGATTGATGGATCTATATATTAGAGAGACCACTTCAAACTGCAACTCAAACTACAAACAAAATACCTCCTGCCTCAATCTTTCCCTGCTTAATATTTTGGCAGAATGAAAAGTTTAATTAAATTACTCAGGAACATAAGTGTATATGATCTGCAAACAATTTTGGTTATTAAAAGACTGAGTGATTCTGAAATGAAAACAATTGAAGCTGAATATGACTCAACACCTCACGAGTTGACCAACCATTTTTCTTTCTGTCCTTTATCTGTATCCTCTTTGAGGCAAAGACTTTTTCTTGACATGTGGACAAATTAAGGCTTCATAGTTTGATTTGAGGAAATACATTTGTAGTAGTATTGAGAATGATGATAATGCATCTAAGGCAGAGGCTCTGAACAAATTCAATGCCCTAATATAGACAATTGTAATCAGAGGATTGGACTACGTTTTAGTAACAAAGCTGGCACAGTAGTTGCCAGCAAGCTCATAACTGCTTCATTACCCATGCTTGACCTCTTGCGATGAATATGTTGAGCCATTGTCAGATGACAGATTCAGATGGCAAGGGAACAAGCAAAATAATTACTTTCCTGAATTAAATTTTTCATCAGAATTGTAATTAAAAATAAAAATCAAAAATGCCACTGGGAGTTGAAAAAGCCCAAACTAAGTGCCAAATCCTGATCTACTGTCAATTGAGTTGCTCTGGCTTCATACTGAGCTGAAATGTGATTTTTTCCTCAGGCATAGAAATATATTTTACTTTCTTCACATATGATCATTCTAGTCAACAGCTCTATTGTGATGTTCAAAACATTATATAAGGATAGGCTTACTTAATGAATAATTACCTGTTTTTTTTTCCCAAGTCAAAATAGTGTTTCATTCAAGAAGTGCCAAAACATTTAGATATCTTTAAATAAATTTCATATTTTCATTTTTTTTTCCTTTGGCCTAACTTAAAAAAAAGGATATCTTTCAAATACTTCCCATATTAAAAAAGATTTTTCCTGATGATTATAAAGGTTTACATTGAACTGAACTGATCTTTTAATATTTTTGCTTTCCAGAGCAGTGTATATATTCTAGTTTCACTATCAGACTGAAAATGTGTACTTTTGCACCCTTTTCCTGTGGTTACTTAGTACTACAATAGCTTATGAGAAAGCTAACAGGACATATAACTTTCCCTTAAGCTGTTCAGGAAGATTAAAAAACAAAACAAAACAAACCAAAACAAACCAAAATCAGTGTATAGCAGATAATCAGAAAATTTGTGTTAAGAATTTGTCTGGTTGTTAAATGGTAACTTTCAGAAGCTATGGATAGGCAAGATTTATTTTTTAAAGACAAATGTTTGAAGTACAGGAGTTTGAAGCTGAAATTTGAAGTGGTTGCACCTAAACTGTTGAAATATGGAATATTATTAAGCTAAATCTAAGAGTGTTCTGTAGCCATGTCCTGATCCTACATTTGGAATGCATTTGGACATACATAAAGTCAATTTACTCTTCTTCTATATGGGCAAACCTAGGTTCCTACGGAAGGAAAAGCCTGACAGAAAGGCAGTTGTGGTACATCCTTCTTATCCCCCAAACAAAATGACCAGGCAAGTAGTACCCAGAGGCAAACAGTAATGCACGCTCAGTTGCTCCAGTTGAAAATAGTGTTGAGAAAATGGGATAAGTAGGGATCTATAGTAAGTTTGATCTTTCTTTACTGGCAGTACACAGATTCTAGACAACTACTTTAAGTTAGATGACTTCAGGGGGACTAAAGCTAAGTGGGATGAATCATATGTAGATGCTCAGTTTGTAGGTAGCTCAAAATACAGGAAGTTAATTTCCTTCTTCATTAATTTAAGCTTTAGTTTTCTACCCTGTTTTTATACTGTCCTTCCTCTTTATACTACCATTTCTTTGAGACAAAGTGCATCTTATTTTATATTAACACAGTACATGGAAGAATCAGGTCTCAATCTTGATAAGGACCTTGGTGCACAACAGTAGTAAGAGTGATTAACCAAATGTAAACTTGAATGCTAGCAGAGGTTAGGTTTTGAATTACCAAATAACCCACCAAAACGTACATGTTCAAAATGCAAGTTTGGATTAACAAGAAATTCTACAACACACCAGACTGCTGGATTCTTGTTCTGTCATTTTTTAAAAAAATGAAGCTACCAAGATTTAATTACATGTATAGGTTAACACCTCCTGGAGACACTGTGTCTCTTTTTAATGAATCAGAGGACACTTAGCATATGCTACCCTGTGTGTCAAGGCTGGCTTCTTCTTTCTCCTTCTCCTTCTTACTTGTAGAGTACAGATTACCTTGTCTTTGTTCTTTGTAAGAATAGAGCAAAATTGATCCAGAGCGACGGTCTGTGTTTTACTTTGACATCAGAGAGGAAAATATAAATTTGCACATACATACACGTACGCTAGTGATGCTTCATTTACCTTTAGATTAATAATACCTTGCATATTGCAAGCTATTAGAAATCTGAAACAGATAAAATATTTGTGAAACAATTCTCAGCTAGAAAGTGTAATAAAATCTTAAATGTAACTTTGTTTCTGTCCAGTCAGAGGTTCAAATTATGTTTCTGCACCGAGGCTCCTGAAGGCTCCATTAAGGTTCCACTTCACCTAATAATCTCATGTTATGTATTAAAATTTGTTTAATTTTAGCTCTTCTGCAGCTTTCTTGCTGAAGTTATGGAGTTAATATTTCTTTCTTTATACATGTTGTGGTTTAACCCAGCAGGCAGCTGAACACCACACAGCTGGTTGTTCAATCCCCCCTCCCTCAGTGGGATAGGGGAACAACTGGAAAAAAAAAAAGGAAAACCCATGGACTGAGATAAAGACAGTTAATTAAAACAGCAGAGGAAAAGAATAACAATAATACTATTAATAATAATAATGGTAATAGAATATACAGAATATACAAAACAAGTGATGTACAATGCAATTGCTCACCACCCGCTGACTGATGCCCAGCCTGTCCCGAATGGCGATAGCTGTCCCCCAACTAACTCTCCTCGAGCAAGACATCATATGGTCTGGAATAGCCCTTCGGCCAGATGGGGTCAGCTGTCCTGGCTGTGCCCCCTCCCAGCTTCTTGTGCACCTGGCAGAGCAGGGGGAGCTGAAAAAGTCCTTGACTGGTGTAAGCACTGCTTAGCAACAACTAAAACATCAGTGTGTTATCAACATTTTTCTAATATTGAATCCAAAGCACAGCTCTATGCCAGCTACTAGGAAGAAAATTAACTCTACCCCAGCCGAAACCAGGACAATATGTAGGAAATGCACTATACAAACACAAACGCAGCTCCTCTCAGAAAAGGTTTGATGAGACATGCAATGACTTACAGGTCTGTAAAAAAAATGTGTGCTAGGTAAATTGGTAGATGAAGAACAGAAGTAGTTGTTATGAATAAATATAGACTATTGAAGAAATCAGCATTGCTTTTGGAAAATGAAGTCTTGCCTCACCTTCTCAAGCAGTCAACAAGTTTGAGAATAGGGTTAATCTGATTGAAACATACTGTTAGATTACCAAAAGGTTTTTGACAATGAAAGAATCTTAGAAAAACTTTAGCAGGCATTAGATGAGCATGAAGGTCCTTGCACGGTTACAAGATAGAAAATAGATCATACAGATAAATGGGCGATTTTCATAGTGGAAAGAGTTCAAGGGGAGGTCCACAACAATCTGTGTGAGATACGCTTATTTCACCTTTGGCAACGGTGAAATGACAAATATTCTGATGATACTGTGTTATTCATGATAGTACAAGGCCTGTCTGTGAAGAGTCATGCAAAGGTTTTGCAATACTGGTGGGCAATAAATTCATTAATAAGTGAAACTTATTATAAACAAATGTAAAACAACATGAACAAATAAATAATCATGTCACTTTGCATACAAAATGATGTGTTCTGAGCTGACCTCTGTGACTCAATCTGAGATCTGTGGGGTAAGAGAAACTGTTTCAGATGAACATTTGTTCAGTATTTAGTAGCAAAAAATTTTAATATTAAAAATTATTTGAAAGGTATAGAGAACTATTAGACCATAGTATAAAGAATGAGGTCACTATATGAATGTACATGCTGGATTCCTAAACATCAAAAAAGGTATATTAGAATGGAAAGCTCTAGAAAAAGAAAATAAGGGCAATGTATGAAATTACTTCTGTGTAAGGAATTACTAAGCCACAACTAAATAAATTTGTACTCTTCATTGTGAACAAAATATGAGTAAAGGAGGACTCAACAGAGGTTTGTAGGATCAAGAGGGGCATGGAAAATACGGGCAAGGGGACAAGGATGGTAGGGATTGATATTCCATTGCTTTTTTCAACACAAGACTGAAGAGACATTAGATGAAGCCAGGAGGAGACAGGTTCAAAATAAAAGGAAGTGATTCTTCAAGCAATGGGTTGTCAAGCTGCTTCTCACTGGGAAGCTGTAGCTGTTAAAAGTTTAGTAAGTTTGGCGAAGACTGACAATTATTGGAAGAAAAATCACAGAAACACTGAGCTTGGAAGTGATCCCTGGATACTGTCCCTTCCCTTCCCTTCCCTTCCCTTCCCTTCCCTTCCCTTCCCTTCCCTTCCCTGGAAAAGGCTGTGTGTGTTGTTTACCTGGACTTTAGTAAAGTTTTTGGCACTGTTTTCCACAGCATTCTGCTGGACAAACTGGCTGCTCTTGGCTTGGACGGGCGCAGTCTTTGCCTGGTAAAAAACTGTCTGGATAGCTGAGCCCAAAGAGTAGTGGTGAATGGAGTTAAAACCAGTTGGAGGTCGATCACAAGTGAGATTCCGCAGGGCTTGGTATTGAGGCCAGTTCTGTTTAATATCTTTATCAATTATTTGGACAAGGGGATGGAGTGCACCCTCAGTAAGTTTGCAGATGACACAAAATTGGTCACAAGTGTTGATCTGCTTGAGGGGAGAAGGGCTCTGCAGAGGGACCTGGATACGCTGGATCAATGGGCAAGGCCAATTGTATGAGGTTTAACAAAGTCCAGTGCCAGGTCCTGCATTTGGGGCACAACAACCCCATGCAATGCTACAGGCTTGGAGAAGAGTGGCTGGAAAGCTGCACGGAGGATAAAGACCTGGGGTTACTGGTTGACAGCCGGCTGAATATGAGCCAGCAGTTGTGCCCAGGTGGCCAAGAAGGCCAATGGCATCCTGGCTTGTATCAGGAATAATGTGGCCAGCAGGAGTAGGGAAGTGATTGTGCCCCTGTACTCTGCACTGGTGAGGCCTCAACTTAAATGCTGTGTTCAGTTTTGGGCCCCTCACTACAGGAAAGACATTGCATTGCTGGAACATGTCCAGAGGAGAGTAACAAAGCTGGTGAGGGGCCTGGAGCACAAGTCTTATGAGGAGCAGCTGAGGGAACATGGGTTGTTTGACCTGGAGAAGAGGAGGTTGAGGGGAGACCTTATCCCCCTCTACAACTACATGCAAGGAGGTTCTAGTGAGGTGGATGTTGGTCTCTTCTCCCTAGAAACAAGTGATAGGACAAGAGGAAATGGCCTCAAGTTGTGCCAGGAGAGGTTTAGATTGGACATCAAGAAAAGTTTCTTCACAGAAAGGGTTGTCAAGCATTGGAATAGGCTGCCCAGGGAAGTGGTTGAGTCCCCATACCTGGAGGTATTTAAAAGACAGGTAGACAAGGTGCTTAGGGACATGGTTTAGTGGTGGGATGGCAGTGTTAGGTTAACTGTTGGACTTGATGATCTTAGAGGTCTTTTCCAACCTAAACGATTCTATGATTCTGTGATTCTACGTCATGTCTCTATTATACTCTGAAGTCTGGACCTGGACCCAGCAGTCTAGATTTGTCTCACCAGCGCTCAGTAGAGGTGAAGGATCACCTCCCTTGCCTTGACGTCCACTGAGGTCACAGAGAGTTACTAGACAGATACAAATGACATGGGGCTTAGGACAATTCTGTAGAAGAGGGAACAGCCCACCACAGCAATATTAACTTATGATACTGATGCATGATGATAACGTCAGTGCTAATGGGAAGTCAAAAGTTCACTTAGCACTTAGCCCAGGAATTTTTGTACAGGCTACAGAACAAGCTTCATTAATTTACCCAAATGTCAGTGTTAATTGGCATTTGAGATGTCATAGGATATTAGAAATTTCAGGAAAGCTAACAAACGTGACTTGGAACTGACAGGAGAACTGTTCCCTTGCAAAGCATAACCTGAAGGCCAGGCACGGTATTTTAGGCATCTCAAATAGCATTAGACAACAGTGTGTGGGCTGCTGTGTCATCACAGAAGAGTTCATCCTCAATTTATATGTTTTCCGGCAACAATCTTTGTCTTTCATAATACTTCTTCTATGTTACAGAAGATTATAAAAGAAAATATGTACACTTAAGTGACTTTGTACAATAGACTCATAGGTGACAGGAAATTTTATAATTGAAAGATTTTAATTTCTTTGGAGGAATTCTTTCTTCTGTTGGATAAAAATGTCCAGAAAAATAATTTGTGTTGTTGTTGTCCCGGTTTCATCTGGGATAGAGTTAATTTTCTTCCTAGTAGCTGTCATAGTGCTGTTTTGGGTTTAGTACTAGAAGAATGTTGATAACTCACTGATGTTTTTAGTTGTTGCTAAGCAGTGCTTACACCAGTCAAGGACTTTTTCAGCTTCCCTTGCTTGGCCAGGTACATAACAAGCGGGGAGGGAGCACAGCCAGGACAGCCAACACCAACTGACCAAAGAGCTATTCTACACCATGCAATGTCATGCTTTGGGGGAGTTGGTCAGTCAGGGGGGAGAGTGATCGCCGCTCAGGATGGGCTGGGCATTGGTTGGCGGGTGGTGAGCAATTGCATTGTGCATCACTTGTTTAGTATATTCTATATATTGTCTTACCATTCTCGCTATTACTATTGTTATTCCTTTCTCTTATTAAACTGTCTCGATCTCAGTCCGTGGCTCTTAGGTTTTTTTTCCAATTCTCCCCCCCATCCCACCGAGGGAGGGGGGAGAGTAAGCGAGCAGCTGCATGGTACTTAGTTGCCAGCCGGGTTAAACCATGACAATTGTCAAGGTCTTTCTTCCGGTTTAGACTGGCACAGAAGTTTCAACATGTACCTGTATGAGTCCTAATTCAGAGGAAATCTTTCAATAGTTCAATAGTTCTGTCACCAGTTCAGATTTCAACAGTCATCAGTCTGGCTCATGAAATTACAAAGCAATTGTGTCCACTGTGATGCTTATAGATTAGATTACAATTCTGATTTTTTTTTTATGAGAGTCACTTCTATTTTGTCAAGGTAAAGACTATTGGATTTGGTGTGTTATTACTAGTATTTTTCTTTGTTTTTCTTTTATTTCCAAGTATACGGTTTCAATCCAGACATAAAATATACCAATGCTCCACATATTTTGGTCTCATACTTTACAAGTGTAACACAGTGATGTAGCAAATTTTTTTAGGATTTACAGATACTCCTGTACTGATAGTTGCAAGACTAACACAAATAAAAATACTAATAATATGTTAAGATCATGCTTATTTTATTTCCTCCTCTTCTGTTTTACCTCAATACTTCTGTGCACATCAACTTTCATTTTTAGGAACTACAAAATAGTTTTATGAAGTACTCTAGTGCCACAGTATTGTACAGAAACTCCTTAGTTTGCAGACAAATGAATAATTCCATTCTGCTTTGAAAAGAGTAATCTGGAGATTCTTTCATTTAATGCCCTCTCCTGACACTATATATATGCATAATTTTAGTCTACATTGAATTATCACAACTAGCAACCTGAGCATTCTTCAAGGGAGAAGTGCTGTTTCTCCAAACCTTGATAAAAAATAAAATAAAAACAAATAAACAGATTATGTAGCTCTAAGCATGCAACTTAATCTCTTTAATTGCTTTAAGTCAGTTCATAAGATATTTCAGACTAACCAAAGATTATCTCAATTACACTTGCTATATTTTCCATAATGCAGTGAGTATATATAAGAACAAAAAAGGAAAACAAACAAAAAAAACCTCCACATGTTCTATTTTAGAAATCTCAGATTATTTTGGAAGGGTCCATAAATGTTCTGACAGAGACTGTTTTTGAAAAGATAAAGCAACACTGGTTGTTGGTGTCTCTTTTTTCCACTTCTTCCTACTCTTAAAATTGTTTTCTTGCTGGTGAGTCATTTTGGAGGCAGCATGATAAAATGGACTGTGAATCAGCTGCAGAATAAGTATTGTCAACTTGTCTATGTCATTGACTGCTTTGAGCCAGTCACTGAAGATCCTGGGGCCAGATTCTGGTCTTGTTCACACCACCCACAGTTATGAACAATTCTGTTCAATGAACTCAACAAATATCTGATGCTCAGTGTCTTAGCTTTTCTTTTGATAATATAACAGTGATAATATTTATTCATCAATCTCCAGGAGTGTTGTAAGAAATAAGCCGTTAATAATTTTTTTGTGCCTCTTCTCCCAGCTAATGGGAAATAGGACAAGAGAAAATTACCTCAAGTTGCACCAGGGCAGGTTTAGGTTGGACAATAGGAAAAATTTCTTCACTGAAAGGGTTGTCAGGCACTGGAATGGGCTGCCCAGGGAAGTGGTTGCGTCCCCATCCCTGGAGGTATTTAAAAGATGGGTAGACAAGGTGCTTAGGGACATGGTTGCGTGGTGGGATGGCAGTGTTAGGTTAATGGTAGACCAACCTAAGGATTCTATGATTCTGTTCTATGAGTTACTTATTTTTCACAGAGGATTTTCAGAATAAAGAGCAATTATTGTATCACAACATCTGCAGTGTGAAACCTCACTATAATCAATGAAGCAAGACTGGCATGTAATTGAAGGGTACATGACAGTAGGAAAGAGAAGAGATTGTTTAGGGTTAAGCTGAATAATCTTGAGCAAAGGATAGAGTAGACTGACTATAAGGAAACATTCCAGAAGACAGGGTGCCCTTTCAGACTACAGACTAGTCTATCTGGACAGGTGGCACACATCCCATATTTGAGCTTTTAAAAGCTAAGTTGAGCAAAACACTTCTAACCTTGGCTTAAGAAAAGAAACCAGTTACAGCAGAAAGATGGAGAAAATAATTAGAGGTCAGAAAACCATACTTGGTTAGTGCCAATCCTGGTACAACCCAAATGCAAATCCTCCATAATTAAAGAAAAAGTATACATGGGAGAAGAACCTCTGCTGTCAGGTTGCTGTGTCAGTACTTACTTTACCAATGCTGCAAAAACATGTCCTAACAAAATCTCATAAAGTCTTACCTCAGTCATTCATCCATAATTCCATATTTTAGCACATTCCATAATTTTGTCTGCACTGAAACCAATACAAAAAAAAATAATTCATTGGTTTTAGAGAGACTTGTGTCCTTCCTGTGATGTGTGAACAGCAAAACATGCCTGCACTTCTTTTCTGTTGATTTCTGTGGACCGACTTTAGATTTAAAAGTTAGCTGGCTGTCCATTATAATTTAAATACATTTATCATTACCATTTAAATCATGTCAAATCAATCTTGCTAACTGGATATTTTGACATTATTTAGTGCAAGTCCCTTGTGATACAGTAAGTTGGAGTGGGAGTGTGAATTCTATTTTTAGAGTGCATTTTCTATATGAGTCACTTTGTGTCACAATCTCTGTATGTATAAAACAGCATTAATGTATTTTATGCACTTTTGAGGAGGTCAGAGATAAGAATTTCATATTACACCCTTGATAAGTTACTTAAAATATATTAGATTTTTTAGATAATGGGCAAAATTCTTCTTTTCTTTCATGTGCATGAAAGAAAAAGGAAAAAAGCAACCAAATCTTCAGAGTATTTTAATAATTAAAAATCCTTTAATCAAATTGAGCTGGTTCTCCCTATTATAAACCAGATCTAAGTCCAAATGACAATAGGCGAATTATAGCATTGGGCAATTTAGTAAGGAGACCGTCAGTTATTTCACATAGAAGAAATGGTGAATATGGTGACAAACTGGAGGACAGACGGATCTTTTGTTTCAAATTAATTATTAGGCACAAAATGTTCCTTGCTTAAATCAGTCTTTTTTTAGTTAAGGTTCTGTAATCCAGTGCTGTATTTTGAAATCTGTTACCAGAAACAGGATAATAGCACCCCATTTATAACTTAAAATGTACAAACCAATCACAGTTTTCTTTGTGTGTATCATTTAACTACGATAGAGAAGTAGTGATACCAATTTTCTAATTATGTAGATCTTAAACAAGATCAATATAAAATATATTTGAATATTTGAATTTAAAAACTTTTAGAATGAAATATATAGAACACTATAGAACCATAAAAATTACAAATAGACATACATTGAAATATATAATGTGATCTATTACTGTTTTATACTTTTATAGCAGCAAATGCTACAAATTTGGTAAAATCTAAAGAATGTTTTTTGCAACATCAACTGTCATTGAAATGTTTAATTGTATTCTTGATATACTTTCAAAGCAAATGTAAGTGTATTTTAAAATGAGAGAAAACCAAGGATTACATTAAATAAGGTACTGATTCTGCAGATTGTTGTCTTAAGACCTTAATGTTAATAAAGAAAAAATACAAAACAAAATTAACAAGATAGTTTTTTTGAGGGAACTCCACCATGCTTGAGAAAAATACAAATACATAAATATTATTCACACCTATGAGTTGCCAAATTATTCACTGTTAAACAAAGTATAAGTATGAATATGGTTTATCAATATGTCTGTCTTTTTCTTTGATACTTGTGTGCCTAGTAGAGTTGGTGCTGCAGTAATTCCTTTTAACTCTTTTTTAGTGATGGAGTATGAATAAACACTTTTTCCCCTCTTTTTAAGGAATGAACTGAATTGAGTAGAATGAGATGGTTCCTGGAACCATGAAAATGAGCAAACTTTAAAATCCTCCAGCAGTGTTAGACTGTGAAAACTTTCGTTACCTTGGTGAGTTGTGAAAGATTCAGGTAGTATGAATGAAGCCAAGATAAAATACTTACTGTGCAAGGGTCTTACATTCTAGTCCAGGAACATTTGACTGGCAGACAACGGAAAGTGTAAATGCTACACTTCAATCCCCAAATTAATGTAAATTAATAAGATTGTATGACAAGAAGGGTCAGTGCTTACTTGAAGAAAAGTAGTATGTTAATCATAAAACCAAAGACATTCTGTTAGTAGCAGGAATTGTGCTTTGGTCTAATGTATGATCTGTACTGTGATCAAAACAGTATTTATTAAAACCAGCAGAAACAGTATATGAGGACAAGGGAAAAGAATTCATAACTGGTCACTAGTGACATGTACTTACTGGCCACAATGCCAACTTTAGCTTATTATCATTGTTAGAACTGATTTTATAATAGTGAAAATGCAAGAGCATAGAATGAGGTCTTGCATGTATGGAATTTACCGAAACAACTATTTCTTTCTGTTATGTGGATTTTGAGCATTGAAAAAAAGCAACAGCAGACTCACTTCTAATATGTAGTGATAGTTCAGATTTTAAAGAATAATTTCCTATCTGGACTGGGAATCTGTGAGACAAGTTTTAGCTTAGGGGGGAATTTTCTCTGTAAGAATAAACATTTGAAAAGAGGGCTTCAGTGAAGAATGCTGATATTACTTCTATCTATAAAGCTCAGGAGAAGGAACAAGAAATTGAGATTTTTATTTTCTGCTGAACTTTTTTTTTAAACATTGGAGGTTGTTGAAAATCTTTTTTTTTTTTGGACTGCTATACAGACAGTGGGGAGACAGCTATGATGAGGTGTTTAAACCTCCTACTGGGAGATGCAGCAATGATGATACAGCTTTGTCCCTCAGTTAGATATCTGCTTGTAAACAACCAGGTCAGGTGTGGGATTAAAAATAAATAATGAGCTGGATAAAAGATGGCTCAGGATTCAGTCAGAGCATTAAGTCTTCTAGAGCCATCTAGGAGGGACAGAGTGATACACAGATGTAATTTTTTAAATGATACTATGCCTTTAAACTGGAATGGGGGCACATACAAGGAAATTCAAGTAAGGGAAAAAGCTTAAGACATTGAAATTTTGGCAAATTGTATTGTAGTTTTTATTCCCCGGTAGAGGATGAATGAAGGAATAGAATATGGCCCTTTCCCAGGGAAAATTCCATGAGTGAATCTATGAATTTTGAGTCACTTCCACTGAATTTTGAGGACTCACAAATTCAAAAAATATCTAAATACTTCTTTTTTTTAGAATACACTTTTGCAGTTTCAGCTTTTACCGTTTTTCATGGAATTGGCATGACAACTGTTCTTGATCATCTTGACTCAAGAAAAAGAGGTGGAAAAGAGTGTGGTAGTACATACAAATCTAATCTATATTTAAGTGTTATGTGAGTTATGTAAGTTTATACATAAAAATTGGTCAAGCACAGACAGAAGAAAGTAAAAGTCATCTGCATTCAATTTCCAGAAATACCTAAGTTTGTGTACCAAACTCATCCCAGCTAATACTATGGATTTTACTTAAATGTCTAAGTGGAGCAACAAATTTAGGAGAGTTGAACTCAGGCCCCCCATTTCTAATTATAAGGATATAACTTTCCCAAGAATATTATTCAGCTACAGAAAGAACAAGCAATTTTGTCTTTATTAAAACAACAAACTTTTTTATTAATTCTATGTTAAGAATTGTGAGGCAGTTCTGTAGATAACAGTCATTTTTGCGGGGATGGCCAGGTTTGTCTTTCCAACTCTGTTCGTATTGAGTCAGTCATTCGAGTCAGTCCATTTGTACTGATTCACTTCATTGTAATAAAGTGAGGCTTCCCACTGGTAAAGTTTTACCTTTTGTTACCCCTCCAAAGTTTGAAAACACAGCTCTTGAGATTAAAGCATTTTTCATGCTGTGATTTTGCAGCTAATAGACTAGACTTATCTCTATCAGTAGAACAGAACATTATTGATTCATAAAATAGATGGGGTGAAAGTGAAAAAAAATATTTTCACAACTGTGATAACTTTATAATTTCTCTCTATATATCTAAGTGATTTTCACTTCCTAAGGCCATTACACTTTCTCTAGATTAGTCTTTGAAGATAGTCTTTGTCTATTTCTCTGCCTTATTGAAGTTTGGTGTAAGTTTTGTATGTAACTGTATGGCAACTAACAGCTTTACTTTATGTAGTGATATAAAATCCTATCAAATAAATAAAAGAATATTTAAAGTTTTCCTTATACCAATGTGTTTTGCAACTCAAAATATAGCACTGATACACATACAAATCCTACAATTCTAGTGAATTAATTTGGCTTATAAAAGGGCTTTCAGAAACCAAAGAGAACCAGAAGACTTTAGGCTTCTGTGAGGTTGCTTTAATATATGTGATAGGCCAGTCCTGTAAAATATGCTCTATCATCCAGCGGTTTCAACAGTAGTCCATTCAGTTTTAATCTTTGTTTAGTCAGTAAACAAAGTAATGATTAAAAGATGTATTTCATTTTTTTTGTGGAGCAATGCAGTATTGGATAATATCAGGTTCCTGCTGTAAGATTCTGATGAGGATATCACTTCACCTTTAAACTGAATTTCATTAACAAAGGCTGCTTTAAAGTCAGTATAATTTTAAATCTTCTATATAACTGTAATAATAAACTATTGGATATAAATATGTATCCAAACACAATCATCGTAGATGTAAATTGTTTTACCATCAATGACCCATGGACAAATATCAATGAGCTCAATGAGCTGTAAATCAGTATTGGCTTTATATTCATTAGATGATAGCATTTTAAAGATGTTGTGTTGAGCACTTAACCATGATACTTCCTGAATTACATTAACAGCTTATACTTAAAGATTATATGACATAGCTCCCATTTAAAATTGAGCCTAGTTGTACTTTGGTACACCATAGACACAAAGTAAGTTTTGTTACTCTAAGTTCAGTAAGTTACTGAAAACCAGTAAAATTTATACAGCCATAAAAGTCAGTATGGTGTCTGTAATCCTATTATAAAATAATCTGCTGGCAAATAAAGCTAAATCTGGCAGTTACTAATCATTCATTTGAAACTCGTTAACAGAATAACACTTGTGGATACATCAGAAGTGTTTTGTATAGTAGTAGAATTGAGTGGGAAGACGATATTGTACCATGTTGATTGCTCAATATTTCACTTATCCAGAAATAACTGTATTTTGGGCCTCTTTTTTTTTTGTACAAATGAGTGGTACAGTGGCTGTGTAATCTTGATCAGGAACAAATAAAAAATATATGTGAGGGGTGTAATGTCAGTAGGTTTTGGTACAACAGAAACTTGTACATGAGTTTTAAGACTGGACACAGACACTTCGTTAAACACATCTCATTTAGTGTAAGACTCAGTGTTCCATGTTATTCAAAAATCATGAAGGATTGTCCCAGGTCTTTAACGGTGAAGGAAATGTAACAGAAAAGCACAAAGCAGCATTCTGTAGAATGAGGACCAAAATTTGGTTTGGCGGAAATTCATTTATGTCCTTGGAAGTCACAGAAACTAAGGCTGCAGATGACTAACAGAGGCCATCTATTCCAGTCCTCATAATTCAGAGAAGTGGCAACTATTTTTTGGAATGTAAGACTGGGAGGGAACAGCAGGACTGTCAGTGGATTTTTCCATTGGATCCAACACAAAATAAATGTTCATTATGAAGGTATGCATAGCTACTCAACATATTATAGTCTAATAAAATGCTGCCTGTGATCCTTTAGCAACATTAAGAACTACAGTACAAGACCAAAATGTAACGTGCCAGAAAGATGTGAAAGAATCCTGAGCAGTCTTGGTTCTAAAGCAAACCATGTCCAGCAAAATGCAATAGATCAAAACAGTTTATTGTACCCTCTCAGTCCTGTCTAAGAGGCAAAAAATTACCCAGACGAATGATACCTGAGTGCATTAGTGGGGCAGAAATGAAAGACTACAGAAATTTAAATGCTATTGCAAATACTAATACACCTGCCCATATATTCTTTCTTTAGCTGTGAACACCTCTGTGAAGATCTCAAAGAAAGGTAAAAGATACAGAAAAAAAACTATGGAGGGGAAGTCTTTTCTGACCTCCATATATGATTAATAAAAATATTAAATTGTGGCTTAACACGGTATAAGTATGGCTAAAACTAACAGATGATCATAATATATTAGGTATCTCAATTTCTAATCTAAAGAATACTCCTTTTTTAATATAGTTTCTTTCCTAAGCTTATTAAACTCTATTTTAAATTAACTTAGATTGTTTGCTTGTACTGCCCAGTCTGGAAGATCATTCCAGAACTTAATCTTTTTTTCTTTGTTAGACAACTATTTTCAGTCTGCATTTTCTTATAGCCATCTGCTTGCTCTTATAATAATATTAATATTTAATTTTTAAATTTAAATAGTTGATTTTCATCCTTGCTATATGTCACAGTATCACAGAATGGTTGAGGCTGGAAGGGACCTCTGGAGATCATCTTGTCCAACTCCTGCTCAAGCAGGGCCACTTATAACAGGTTACCCAGGACCGTGTCCAGCTGACTTTTTAATATCTCCAAGGATGGAGAGTCCTCAACCTCTCTGGGAAACCTGTTCCAGTCCTCAGTCACCCTCATAGTAAAAAATTAGTGTTTCCTTTATGTTCAGAGGGGACCTCCTGTGTTTTGTGTTATGAGCCTTCTCATCTCCTGTGAGAAAGATATATATATGGCCTGTCTTTGTAGAGATGATTTGTCCCATATCAGCATTTGTTTGTTGCACTAAACAAGCAAAGATATTTTAATCTCTCTTCTTAAAAGAAATGGTCTACTCACTGTATATTCCAGTAGATCTTCTTCATTAGTGTTCCATGAACATAGATTATCAAACTTGTGCAAAATATTTCAGGTGAGGGCTGATTGATCATTTGACCTTAGAGTGTTTTTAATAATTCTTTGTCTTTATTCAAAAGCATTGGCTATAAATTTCTGCCTGATATTTATGTAATCTGTTCTTAAAAAGCATACTGTCCTAGCAATTCATCACCCATCTGTCTCCACAGGTTACCAGTCCTTCCAGCCAGTGACTGGAAGTTCTAACTAAAACCTCCTGTAAGACAAATTAAATTATCCTTTACCTTACCCACAAGGGACATAGTGAACTACTTCTTCCCCTTCTCCAGGTCAGCGTGATTTATACCTGCCTGCAAGCTTGTGTCACTACCTAGGCAGTTCAGGAGTTAACATGGACTACTAACCAATATAGAAACTTTAAACATAGAGAACCTTTTATTTCTTTATTAAGTGATCCTATCTTTGAACAACGGTCCCTCTACTTGAAATATCAAGAAATACTTGCAGCTAAACTCTTTTTAATGATGTAATTATTTCAGCAGGGATGTGTGCATTACATTATGAAAATAAGAGCAACAGCTTATTCTTATGTTTTCATGTTTGGCCACTTAAGCCTATGGGTTGGAATATTTCTTTGATTTTTAAGACCACAAAATGGAAACCAAGGCTGAAAATAGTTGAAATCTTAGATGTTATTTTATTGATGGTATAATAATGTATTTATGATTCTAAGCCAAGCAATTGGTCCAGTCTAGGAAATAGTAGTGTAAATTTATTATTAGACAACCTTTAATCTAAGCACACAAAGAAAGGGATGTTTTCTTTAAGGATTTTCAAAAGCGTTAACATGGAAGAGGACAAAGTTAGAATAAATAGTTTAATTACAAATTCAAAGTGATTTTCATATTGCAGCATTTTTCCAGCTGCTGTGTCACCTGCTACTTTTCTTCATGCTATGTACTTCTTACAAAATTGGATTGTCTTCCCATAATTCTTCATGCAGTCTTCATTTCTTTTGCTAGATAAGACCTGAGTGTGTTTGGGGACCTGAAACTGCCTGACTCACATGGGCTGGATTATGTTTTACTCTGTTTCATTTGTTTAGGTACAGATCTTGCTTTTAGAGGGAATATATTACGTTGTAGTACTACACAGTAGAGAGACAATACATTCTACACTTCATTGTTTAGGATAATTTCTCTCTCTCACAGATGAGAAAAAAAATGAAATATTTGATTTTCTGAACTACTGGTTGGGGTCTTTTTAGGTTAATGGAAACACTGTCTGAAACTTCTTGTCTGTGCTGTGGTTCATCTCTTTCCTATTAATATCTTCCTGTTTACATTGTTTCCCTTGCTTAAAATAAAATTTCAAAAAGCAATTTCAGTGTTGCATTGTTTTTTCTCATTCAACTCATCTGTCACTGGCGTTACACGCACACATTTAAAAAAGGCAGTGTTGTATTGATGAAAGGAAAGTAGGCACTTAGTCTTCATCTTCATTAGTTAATTAAGCAGTGTGAGGATTTGGAACAGGGTTGCATCTTAATCATCTAATCAACCAGTTTTTATGTTGGTTCCTTATGCAGTTTCAGCCTATGTTGACTTGCACTCTTCCAAAGAAATCTGAGCATGGTTTGGGTGTTAGCTGGGTCCATGGATCATTCCCAAAGGTAGTTTGCATATGGCCATCCTGATCTAGAGGGTAAAGAAGTTTAACAGTATGTCTGTATGTTGTTTCTAGGCTTGTGGGTCAGAATATAGCCCTGGCACTGTTTATGAGTGTAGATTTATGTTTTCCCCCCACTCGAACTACAGCATACGTCTCAAAGTTGCTTCCTAAAAAAGCTGCCCTTATTTTTCCAGGGACACCCAAGTTCTTGTCAAAGGTATGTACACTTCCTTCTCCTCTTTTACCTCTGAAGCCTCATCACAACCTATTTAAGCACACCTACTACAGAGGT
>NW_009259863.1:1313312-1317142 GCF_000687185.1 Egretta garzetta
ATCTATCATGAGAACATTTGCCTGAGGTGTGGAATTCACATATAAAATCATTCCATTTCCTAAGCAGACAAATTCATATGTCCAAGGAACTCCACCTCAATTCCCCCTAGTTATGTATTAGCTCTCCCCAGAAGAAGAATGAATGTCTTCTGGTTTTACAGGTATTATCAAGTATTTAGTGGAGCAAGTACTGAAATGCAGAATACCTCCATCGAGACTGTTATTTTTAAAATGTGCTGTAGAGTCATTCCCTTTCTTGTCCTTGTTTACCCAACAAATAATGAAATTAGTTTCTTTTTTTGAAACCAAAGATTCAGTTTTCATAGACTGGATCCTTTTTCTTTCTCATAAAAAACCTATCCATAATCAAGGATCAGGAACCTTTTTTTTTATTAAGATTCTACTAACCCAAATGCATTTTACGTGTAGACATTGGTGCCAAGTGACAATGTCTAGCATCACTGAGTTTAAAAATATTTTTATTTTGTTTTCTTTCAAAACCAAGAAGAAGCAGTCTCCTTATTATTCTATATTCTTTACATTTTTTAGGGGGTGGAGTAACTTCATGGAATCTTAGCACACCAAAGGTTTGAAGGCAATATATGTATAATGATGAAAAATGATACCTCGGTGTAAGAATATGATATTATTGAAACACTGTTCCATTATTACCAATAAGCAATTTTTTGCTCTCTACACAGAAAAACAACTCTGTCATTACTCTTCTGCTTTCTTCTTAGTAGGAATATGTTACTTATTTTGTCCCTCACGCACTGAGTTATCTAATTATATTCGATTACAGATGAGAGAGTAGAAGAAATTATAACATCCTGTCAGAGAATTATTCCAGGTTACAGGAAGCTACTGGAGTATATTCCAAATGGGGATTGGTCATGTTGGAAAGTCTTATGAAAACTGCACAGAAAGGAACAAATTATTCATTGAAAGAACACATGTATGTGGAGACAGGTTTCTGTGCCTCTTATATCCACACTGTGGTGGTACTAGTCTAATTTCTTCTTTCCAACCTTGCTTCAATTTTGTAATGCAGTCTTTCTGTCTTTTAAGAAGATAAAGGAAAAAAGGATTTCCCAGGCAACAGGATTGCCTCTATTTTCTTGTAATTCTTAAAATAGTCCAAGATTCACAATTCTACCTGGTGTATCTGAACCTCTTTCAGACACACTGTCCCCAACCCTTTTCTGTTCCATGATAATAATAATGGTTACACCTTGGTGACCTAGTCTCAGACAACCAAATGTTGCACTAGCCCTACACCAACCCTTTTCTCTACCCCAAAATATGTACTGTGTAGCAGAAGATATAATAGAAGAATAGAAACAGAGAAGAAACTATCAAATAATGCTGACTTGCCTTTAGCCTAAGTCTGCTCATCATCTGCTTAAGAGAGCTAGGATTGACATGATAGTAAATACACATTTAGCAACTACTGACCACCATGTTAGAGGATGACTGTAACAGATTTGAATTGCTCCACAACAGTGCACCTGCCAGTATCTTTAGTGTTTATACTCACAGTAAGGGCTAATGGCCATTTGTTATCTTTGGAAAGATGGACTGATCTTTTGTATAGGACAATGGAGTTGGAACTAGTCTTCTTTTAGCAAGGACAATGAACCATGAAATTGGACAGAAATAGCAGTGAATCAATGTAGCTCATACAGAAACAAAGAGCCCAGTACTGGACAGCAAAAATGCTTATGATTTTTTTTTTTTAAATCTTCATCTTTTCTGTTGCCTGTTCTGCCTGTCTTTCAAATGTTTTACATGTATTATATCAAAAACTTTGAAGACTTAAATCTGAAAACTTAAATGATATCTGTGTTATAATTGTTCTGTAACAGAGAAGAAATCAATATGTAAAGAAATATTATGTTGCTGTTCCCATGAGATCTTGGGCCCCATTTCTATTTGTATAGTCATTTTGTCTTTCATATTTTTCTCCCTCTTGTCTTGTATATTTCTTTCTGTTCTTATGTTTTCTCCATGCCATCTTCTTCTTGAGAAATATAGCTCCCATGGTTTCCTAATTCTACTCTTTCTCTTTCCTGCAGGAAAATATAAGGTTAAGTGTTTTGCAGAGTCTGGAAACAGAGAAGCCAGATGGCCATTTGAGCAGAGAGAGCATCTGATGGCTACCTGCCTATCTGCTCGTTGTAGAAAGTGGCTCCAGTGTGCTATACTGGATACTCAGTGGAGCAGAGACAAGAATAGAGATTTGACACCAGAATGAGGTACCAGATGAGATGCTGACAAAATTGATAATGGCAGGCATTTGTCCAGTATGTCCTATTTCCTCAACTGAAAATAAAAATTCTGCAAAGGTTGACCATTTGTTGAGCCCTGCAGTCAGTATGCATTTTGCTTTTGTTTTACTACTAGTTTTACTACTCAGGTTCACCAGCTGACTTCTTGTATGTCTCTCCTTTTGCTCAGTTGTGGTGTTCTTTGGGCTGATTTAGTTTCCACATGAGCCAAAATAATAATAAAAAAATACATTCCTACCATTAATCACATTTTATGGAATGCTACATCCATATTTAAAGGTGGGCAGTAAATGATCAGAGAAGATGAAGACAGGGGACCTCTCTTCAAAGATGAAAGTAGGTTTTGATTGGCTTTCCCATTTAAAAAAGAATATACTTAGATAAAAAGTCTAGAAAAATCATTACCTGATGTTACACTTATGAGAAAATGCTTTCTTCCCTGTGCGATTGATATCTAAGGTAAATGTGGTAGCTCTTTTCCGTCTTGAATTTTTTTGTGTCATGCTTACTGTTGCATGAAGTTATAAGCTTTTTGCCTTCACTTTCTGACTTATTCCAACTTTTGTTTTTTGGGTTTTTTTTTCTGCATTATCTTTGTTTAAGTTGTTAGTGCAGTTGATAATGCATATTAAAACCAATTTTTTTTCTTACTTTTCCTGATGATTTAAAGAATTACTGAGATTCATTAGACCCAGGGAGGTAAAATTGTCTTGATTCAGTATTTTCTGCTTAAGTGTAACATTAAAAATATCACTTTTATCCAATTATAAAATGTGCTTTATGTGATTCTTGGAGCATGAACAAAATAGTTACAAATACCTGAGAAGACAGT
Organism: Egretta garzetta; assembly: GCF_000687185.1. Classification (NCBI taxonomy): domain Eukaryota; kingdom Metazoa; phylum Chordata; class Aves; order Pelecaniformes; family Ardeidae; genus Egretta; species Egretta garzetta. The sequence goes on from NW_009259863.1 coordinate 1,316,433, forward strand.
CTTCACAGAATCACAGAATTGCAAGGGTTGGAAGGGACCTCGGGAGATCATCTAGTCCAACCCCCCTGCTAAAGCAGGTTCACCTAGAGCATGTTACACAGGACTTCATCCAGGTGGGCTTTGAATATCTCCAGAGAAGGAGACTCCACAACCCCCCTGGGCAGCCTATTCCAGTGCTCCATCAACCTCAGAGAAAAGTTTTTCCTCATATTCAACTGAAACCTCTTATGTCTCAGTTTGTACCCATTGCCCCTTGACGTGTCGCTGGACACCACTGCAAAGAATGTGGCTCCATCCTCTTGACTTCCACCCTTAAGATATTTGTATGTGTTGATAAGGTCCCTTCTCAGTCTTCTCTTCCTCAGGCTGAACAAGCCCAACTCTCTCAGCCTTTCCTCGTAGGGGAGATACTCCAGTCCTTTTATCATCCTAGTTGCTCTCCTCTGGACTCTTTCTAGGAGTTCCTCATCTTTCTTGATCTGGGGAGCCCAGAACTGGACACAGTACTCCAGGTGGGGTCTCACCAGGGCAGAGTAGAGGGGGAGGATTACCTCCCTTGACCTGCTGTCCACACTCCTCTTAATGCACCCCAGATACCATTGGCCTTCTTGGCAACAAGGGCACATTGCTGGCTCATGGTCAGCTTGTCGTCTACCAGGACTCCCAGGTCCCTCCTAGAAGAGCTGCTTTCCAGCAGGTCAGCCCCCAGC